>NW_021633928.1:0-56290 GCF_004799145.2 Neltuma alba
ATAAATTAATAAGATTTTCAAGAGTTATTGTAATAAAAAAGGGGGGGGGGGGGGAGACTTGAGCATCATCAGACAGTCAAATCACAAAAATCTCTCGCGTCAAATCAAGATCCTTTTGCCCCACTCTACTGGCAATTTGCGCCTTTTCTATTTTTTTTAATGGTATTTCCATTTGATGATTAATTAGCGTTTTTCATCTTGAAACATTATTTTCTATAATAATAAAATGAGATCTGCATCTTGTGACCTTTTTTATCCATTTCCTCTTGTCTGATGCTTTGAGTAACCAAACTAAATTGGGCTTGACTGCTTGTTCGTTGTGTTCATTTATTTTGAAACCAGACCTCCACTGACAGCTGTAGCTTTTTATAGCCTTTGATAAAATTGATTAACAACTCATGTTGGCCCATTGTCCAATCATACAGATTATTAACCCAGTTACATATTTTGTAAATTATAATTGAAAAACTATTTTTAAAAAATTTTATTGCCATTCTAAACAAGCACTTCAATAAGTTTGGCATTTAGATCGCCCCAAAAGGCTAAAATAACATTTTTGTGTTATACTTTTCAACCAATTTATAAGTTACTATTTACATGTTTTCCTAGAGAAAAAAAATCTTATAATTTTACTCTTATTTAGTACATATATATTTTTTTAAAAAAAATTAACAATCTACTCCTCTTGGCCAAAAATAAAAGTTTTTCTAAAAACAAAATTTGATTCAAAATATAGAGAATAAAAATGTAATTAATGATGGTTTGTCACTTTTATCCATTGTTATGAAAAGGGTAGAGAATATTAAATGCGGGAGGGATGGGACAATTTTTCTATCACATTTTTTAATAAGGTTAAAATAACTAATTTTTATTATTTTAAAACAAATATTACTTAATTTGTGAGAAAATTTAATTATGAATAGGAAGACATTCACATTAACAAATTAATAATAAAATAGTATATTCATATTAAAAATTTAATAATGTAACTTATTACAGGCGCTAAAATATTTAAAGTAAATTAAATCAAACCCGTTCTGGTTTAAAATCGAGAAGAAAAAAAGAACTAAAATTCATAATCCCGAAGGTCTCTGTGCTTATTTGATATATTTCCCTTTCACGGAATAATTTATTGAATTCCTTAATTCAACTCCCTTGCCTCCTTCGTCTTCTCCTCGCTTCCTTCTTCTCAGATTCATCTCTCAGTAGTTAGCACTACGAAATCAGAAGAATCATGACCACTTATGGCACCATCCCTACTTCGTCTGCCCCATCCTCAAACCTCGAATTCATCTCACGCGCCAAGCAAAGAATCAAAGCCGGTCTCGGAAGTCGCCGCCCATGGAAGGTTATGTTCAATTTCCGATCCTTCGGCCTCCCTGCCGGTCTCCCCGACGCAATTTCTCGTCTTCGAGTCAACATCGGCTACTTTCGTATGAACTACGCTATTATCGTACTTCTTATTCTCTTCCTCAGCCTCCTCTGGCACCCGATCTCCCTGATCGTCTTCGTCGTACTCATGGCTCTTTGGCTGTTCCTCTATTTCCTCCGCGACGAGCCGCTGGTGATTGCTGGTCGTCTGATCGATGACCGTGTGGTCCTGATCGTGATGGCGGTGCTGACCGTTGTTCTGCTGCTCTTGACCAACGTGACTCTCAATGTAGTGGTGGCGCTCTTGATCGGAGCGGGGTTCCTGGTAGCGCACGCGGCGTTTAGGAGGACCGATGATTTGTTCCTCGATGAAGAAGAAACTTCTGGATTGATGCCTAATGTAGCTACTACGGGTGCTTCTTCTTGATTCTTCTGTTTAATTTTAATTTCCTCTCTTCTATTGTTATTTCACTTATTTGTTAATTAATTTCAAGTTTGAAACTAGAGATTGCATTTCGTTCCTTGTGAATTCATATTTCTATTTTTGGGATGGGATTATGTGTAGAAATTGGTATGGGGTTGGGTTTTGGGTGAATAACGTGTTCTTACTCCTTAGTTTTTAATTTCATTCTTCATTTCTTTTTTATGGCACTAATGTTTGCTTTTTTGGGCTTTGAAGCTGCTAGAAAGTTGAAATTTAAATTTTTGGAATAGATAATGTGGTGCTTAAGATGAAATTGGATCCTACACTTTAGAGAAGTTATGATTGTCCAAAAAAGTACAGTTAAGACTCCCCCCCGGCTCCTGCTTTTATTGTTTGGAGGTGTTTTCCCCTTCCTAATTTTGAGCTAGAAGTTTTCTGTCTTAATATAGGACTCAATTCTTGATTTGGTTTTGATTCTAAATATAAGATCTATTTTTCATATTTATTAATTTTTTTTTCTAAATTACTCCTATGGATACTCCCTCAACCATAATCAAGTAAAAGAGGAAGAGGGGGTATTAAAAAACATGATTATGGTGTTTTAAAAAAAATGTCACTTTTCTTATAATTAACTAACTTACCTAACTTTCTTAATCTAATCAAATTAGTTAAATGAGTCTTATATTAAGAACTGGAAGAGTATGATATTGAGTTTTTTTTTTTTGAAATGACCGGGTGAAAAACGCAGAGACCAGCTAATCATAGTCCAGATTGAAATCTAGAAAGATTTTGTAATTTGTACTATGTAGGAAGAAGAAATATAGATCTAGGGTCTTGTTTGGTTGCAATAAAGAAATTATTGAAATCTGGGAGCAGCCATCATGCAACAAGATATAGAATGACCAAATAAATTTTTATACGGGGGACTTATAATGTTCACATTTTAATTTACATCCTTTTCACCAAAAAAATTTATATTTTTTAATAAGAGATCCGTATAATTAGGACCAAGGTAATATTTCACAACAAATTCCGTCATGCTTGATAGTTTTAGTTGAAATCATCAATTCATGTATAAAATACTAGTTGTTTTTGTTTTAAATGTAAAATTAATAGGGAGGTTTATTTTAAGTTAAATATAAGATGTTAATTCATATTATCTTTTAAATTTACAATTTTTTCCCTAAATTCTTTCTAATTATTGTATATATTAATGTGATTTTTTTTAGTCAATGAATTCTCAATGCAAGTAATTAAAATAATACCTTAAGAAAATCAATATACTTTTTAATAAATAACTAAACCACCTAATTTCCATAATCTCTACAAAATAATCATATACCCTCCTCCATACCTAGTATGGAAAAGAATACATGTTTTCTATGTATTTTTGTTTGAAATAATAATTCGACTTTGATTCGATCCTCTGAATTATTAATTATAAATAATTTGGGATGTCGATTGGTTATGGATTTAATTTTTAAAATTTTCAAACCACTCATCACTACACATGAGCTACAAAACATTAATGTTGATATATGGTTGGTGTTAGGTCCGGGAAAAAAAAAAAGGTTGGTGAAATTAATGTTTCGCAATTCATTCACAAAGTAACTCGATACTACTTCCGGTTTTTAATACAAAAACACATTTGATTTTTTATTTTGGTTCTAAATATAAGATCTTAATTTATTTTTTTATCATATTTATCTATTTTTTTCTAAGGTAATCTTTATAATAATAGTAATTTAACTAATATATTTTATTAGTAAGGATAATTTAGAAAAAATAATTTCTATTTATTATAAATAACTAATTTAACTAGATTTTTTAATTTATTTAAATTAGTCAAGTAGCTCTTATACTCCTCCTATCCTTAATATAGAACTCGATTTTTAGTTGGTTTTGATTCTAAATGTAAAACCCATTTATCATATTTATTAATTTTCTTAAATTATCCCTATGAATACTCTCTCAACCATAATTAAGTAGAAGAGGGAGAAGGGGTATTAAGAAAGATGATTATGGTGTTTTAGGAAAAATATGTCACTTTTTTTATAATTAACTAATTTATCTAGCTTTTTAATCTAACCAAATTAGTTAAATGGGTCTTATATTAAAGATGAAGGAGTATTAAAGACCAGATATAGTATAACATATAGCACATAACGCAAATTTAATATTAATTTAAGGAGAATATTTGACATAAATGACAAAATCACTGCACATAAGAATATGCAAGAAGAGTTGTTAGAGATGACGGATTCCACAACAAGAGGATAATATAATTAGTACTACCTTCTGTCATTAATCAAGTATCATTTGATGAAACATTTAATATGTATAACTACTATAAGAACTATCTTAAAAAAATAGATAAACACGAGAGACAAAGTAGATTAGGGTCTTATATTTATAATCAAATTAAAAGACAAACTAGTTCTTATATTAAAGACAGAAGGTAGTATTTAAAAAACAGTTGGCTACAAGATCACCCTTCTATTAATAATTAATAATAATCAAACCAATCAATAGTATATAATACATCGATCCATGTCCAAATTCCACGCGTCAGAAATAATGGTCATAAAGAAAATGATCGACCGGCCCAATATAAATATTTTATTAACGTAATTTTATACGAAAAACGTGTTAATTTTTAACACATTTTTTTATGGTTATGATTAACTTAATGTCAACGGCGTCCCTAGCTGTTTACATGATCCTTCATATTAATTTAATTTATTCAAAAAATAGCAAAAGTTTTTATTAAAATAAACAACAAAAGAATTAGGTTGCTAAAATGAGAATTATTCCTTCTAATCAAACCAACGGGATCTCTCTGCATTATTTGGGCTAAGGAAATGAAGAAAAAGTTGCAATCCTCCCCGTGTGCTATCGTCGTCGTCGTCAGCATCAATTATAATCCTTTTGAAGGGGTCCATCAATGGTTGAGAATTGAAACAACAGTGGTGTTATGCAGATATGGCATGCTTACACGATGCAATAAAATATGTAAAATAAGAAAAAGTAGTGTAGATATTTAGTACCCAACAATGCTTAAAATAGGATTACTTCTAATGGCACAAAAAATGCAAAATTTTTATAACTGAGGCATGTGATATTTTTCTAATAATTTTTTGTATGTGCAATCATCAAATTAAATTATTTTAAAGAAATGTTTTAAGGGTTATAGTATAAATGCTAAAACAAACTATATGAATGAATAAAGTGTTTAACTATTTATCACCAATTTGGGAGCATAACTTTGTACTTGGGAATATACTTTTTATTCTTTATTTTTAATACAAAATTATTGTTGGACACAAAAAATGTACAAGCATCACTTTTTGTAAACATTATGAGATATAAGGGGTGTTTTGACATAAACAAAATCATGATTTTAAAGGTACTTTTATGATATACGAAATAAATATCTGAAAGAATTTATCTCGATTTACGGAAAACTATTTCTGAAAAGTGTTTTTGGGTTATCCAAATACTTTTTTAATTTGGAAAAGAAATCTCATTTTACCGACAAAATCTGAATCAACATGAATGAGTAGTACAGTTCTGCTTTTTCTTTCTTTTCTTTTCTTAAGTATCAACGTTGATGCCATATTTGCAAGTGCTGTCAAAATATTTTTTTTAAAAAAAAATGTTCGCAAGTATTGTGGGTCCAACGAACGGTTTCAACTTTAAATTTAAACGACCGAGGGGACTCTTCTATGGTATCGTGGCCCGTTTAAATTGGGCCACG
This sequence comes from Neltuma alba, assembly GCF_004799145.2. Taxonomy (NCBI): domain Eukaryota; kingdom Viridiplantae; phylum Streptophyta; class Magnoliopsida; order Fabales; family Fabaceae; genus Neltuma; species Neltuma alba. The sequence goes on from NW_021633928.1 coordinate 5,553, forward strand.
AGTCTCCCAAATGTTAGCCCATAACAATTTTGGCCCAGCCCATAATAACTTGAACACTCATTTTTTCTTGCCAACAATTTAAACCCTGATTTAATCATAATCTTACTTGTCAAAACATTTCTTGAGTTGATACAATTACTAAGGACTCGGTCCACAATGTACAAAGTCATTGGTTCAAGTCTCACTATTAATATAAATACTGCTCCTAATTTTTATTATAAGAATTAAATAATTAATTTGTAAATATTAAAAAAATTAACTAAGTTAATTATTTACATGAAATATGTACTTGGTTTTTCTAAATTATTTTTTTGATTATGAGCGTTTGATTTATCTCCTGATAAAACTCTCCTAACATGTTTAATCAACAAGGATGCTATGAGCAAAAATTATAAATTTAAAAAAGCATTGAATTGTCATGATTAGTCTAACGAGGCAATTTTTTTTTTTGAGAAAATCGGAAAAAAAATTGACAACAATTCAATGACAAATAACATCAAATTTTTGATAAAATAACATATTTGCATTTTCATAATTTTCATGATTTTTTTTGGTGATTTTTCCATTTCCTTTTCATCGTTTTTAGTTTTTTTCCGTCAAGCTTATAGCTTGCCATATGTAATCCATATATGAAAATAAAGATGAGAGGGAAATTATATTTAAAAAAAAGGGGGAGAGGGAAATATAGAGGGACTTAAGTAAAATTTAATTAAAGCATGCAGTTAAATGTGTAATTTAACCAAACAATATTTCCCCTTGTTGGGCCGTCTCTTCACTGAGATAGTCGCCTGCGGACGTCTGATGTCACTTCTTCGACGCTCGAATTATGCATTAAGGTGCTTCGCCGGCGATTGCCGTTGAAACCGCCGTCGTCGGCGTACTTGTCTCGCTCTCATTCATTTTGATCCTTTCAATTCGGTAAAAGCCCCAACAGTGTCGTCCGTGAATGGCTCAGCAGCCGTTAGATTTCGATTCCTATTATCTCCACCAACCTGATGACCGGAGCCACATCAACACGCTCTTCGTATCAGGCCTCCCTGACGATGTAAAGGCGCGTGAGATTCATAACCTCTTCCGCCGTCGTCCCGGCTTCGACTCATGTCAGCTCAAGTACACTGGCCGCGGCAACCAGGTTCGTTTTCTGTCTTATTTTTCTCCTGAGATGCTTGCAGGGTCTGTTTCGTTCTGTAGAACACTTTGGAACTCTTATTTTGTGGTGCAGGTTCAATCTACCTAAAAAGCCTTGTTTTCTTTGTTCATTTCGGAATTTTGGGAGATCGCAGACCGCCTTAGTACGAGTTAATGAATCGAAAATTCTTGTTAATTTCAGGCAACTCAAAAGCTTAACACAGATGAGCCTAAGTCGAGCTGACATTGCTTCTTCTCTGTCCAGTAGATAAAAAATTATTTCTTGGTCAACCTTTTTGACCACCCAAACAGTATTGGTGGTTTTTCGACCTTTTCCAGTTTCCAAATTAAAAGAACTTCAAGCTTTTTTTGTTCATTTTTTCTACTAAGATATGTTCATAATCTATCTTTCTTGGGTTATGTTATGATTTTAGAAGCAAAATCGATGTGAGAGTTTTTCTTTTCATAAGAAACTAAGAATACGTTGGGTGGATGCCTGTGTCCTCTATATGATCAGTGACGTGATACCTACATTACATATCGGCTGGTTGGGAAACTTAGGACATCCATTTATGTTGACCTGAGAAACATATTGGTTCACTGCTCTTAAGAGAATACTCTTTCTTCACCGTATTGTCAGTAGCTGAGAAGCATATATATTGACCTGGTTTGTGGTTTGAAGTATCCACAAGTGCTTCAAAGTTTAGCATAGTGTTGCTGTCTATTATGACTTTTCAACACTCCCTTATTTGCCCCCCTAAAAGTGCCCATGCATCATGGATTCCATTCACCTAGAAGATGAAGGAAAATAGGACTGTTACACATTCTATTCTACCAACAGCCTTACGGCTTGATGCTTCAATTTACTATTCAGTACTCTTACTTTTATGCAATGTGCTAGTGAAATAGACAAATTAATTTATGGGTTTGGCCTATTGAAGTTCCATAAAAAATTGGCTGATTTTATATTTCTCTGTCAGTCTTTTTCTTATCCGTGGCCCTTTATCAGTGGCAAATTTTCTCTCCGGAGGATATTTTGTTTGATGCTTATTAATATTCGCAGGTTGTTGCATTTGCTACCTTTTTCAATCACCAATCGGCAATGGCAGCATTGCATGCATTAAATGTAAGAATCTATTGCAAACCTTTTCCCTCCTTTTTCTTTTTTTTTTTTGGTTTGGGTTTTTTTTACAATGAAAGACCATGAGGTTAGGATGTAAAGTTCAACTACAAATATTAGTGAAAGCTGATTTCTATGAATCTATTTATTTCCCTCACAGTTCTTGCCTTTAGATTGAACATATTGGAGTTTTTGCCTCTTTTTGTGTGGAGGAAGCAAAATGCATAGAACGTGAATTGATAGGACACATGTCAATGCAGTGGCGTGATAAGTGACAACAATGCTACTAAGGAACTTCTGATAGTTATTGATATACTTATCCATGCAAAAGAAAAGCGAAATTTATTAGCATGTATTTTACGTAAGCGTTACTTACCTACCTTCAAAGTGCTACGTGCTATTCTTTCTTGGAATACAACAACATTTGGACAATTGGCATGCGACATTTGTCTCTAATTTACTGGTAAAATAATTATAGTCAAGGTCAAAGTTTCGCAAGTGCCTCCATGGTTTTATAATTCATTTTTTATATTTAGTGCTCTAGTATAGAATCTAGGAAAAAAGGATTAACTTGTATTTATAGGAATTTAGAATCTTTGGAATTTGTTCTAACATCTAATTTCCTAGTTTGTTGATGATCATTAGGGTATCAAATTTGATCCTCAAGCTGGGTCTGTTCTACATATCGAACTTGCCAGGTCAAACTCAAGGAGAAAGCGTAAACCAGGTATATATTTTTGGAAGAAGACTGAAATAATCAATTTCGTCAAACTAAATGCACATCTAGATGCATACTTGTTTCAAAATTTTTTCCATTTCTCTTGTTTTATGAATGTGTATTTATTTGATGAATTATTGAGAAAGTCAGCTTGTTTAACTACTTTTCCCCAATGGCTACCCAACTTGTACATTGCACAGGTAGTGGAGCCTATGCTGTTATTGATAAAAGATCTAAAGGGGAGGCTGATGCTCAGGCATCATCAAGTGATGATGGTAAAACTGCATTAATTATAAATTCAAGGAAAAGTATATATCCTATATTCTGAATGGCTATCGTCTAACTCGCTCCTGTTTGATGGAATGAGTATTTTGCAATCCACTTAGAGCTTCAATACGTTACTTTACGTTTTCTCTCAACTGAATTTAGGGCCGGTGATGCTCTTCTTGAATCTAACTTCACGTTTTTGCACATCTTGTTTATGCAGGTGATGGAGAATCTGAAGAACCACTTGGGAATCACAGCAGCCATGGTGATGTGACATCAATGAAAAGGTTGGGAGTACATTCAATTATGAATTTTTCACCATAACAAATCCAAAATTTGTAGTTTCTCAACTTACTAGCATAAAGATAAGATTACTATAGTATTTTTTGTGGCGGATCACTAAATCCTTTTTCTCCTCTGCTCGCTTGCAGTGGTGAGACTGCTGTTAATTCTGATGATGCTGCACATCTTAATGTAAGTGAAAACCAGCAATACAATGGACCTCACCTGCTTACTGAATATAGATTTGTGCGACACATCTCATGACTCTGCATCTGGAAAATGAGCGCATTGAAGTCATACTCTGCGTTTCAACCTTGACATAATCACATAAATATATACCGGATGAAAATTTGTGTTTAGCAAAGGATGTTTCTCGTCAAGGTCTTTCTAAATCTTTTTGACTTGGGATCCCCAGGAGCAGCAAGACAAGGGTGCCGATGGAGGACCATGTTCCACTCTTTTCATTGCAAATCTAGGTCCAAACTGCACTGAAAGTGAATTGAAGCAAGCTTTTTCTGTGTAAGATGTTGCTTCTCTCTTATTTGCCTGTTAAATAGGGGGAGTCTTCTCTGTCACTGTTATTGAAATGGATCTACCGGATCCTCCTGCTATGTTCATCATTTATCTACTTGATTTGTGATTAAAAAACTCAATGCCATCTGTTCTATGTTCAAGGTATCCTGGATTCAATATGGTCAAAATGCGTTCTAGAGGAGGAATGCCAGTTGCTTTTGCTGATTTCGAGGTATTAGTTCTTCCAAGAAAATACAGGAATTTTTTCATTTAGTAGGCTATTCTGTAATACTCCTCCGGTCCTTAATATAGGACCCAATTGTTGAGTTGGTTTTGGTTCTAAATATAAGACCAATTTCTTATATTTATTAATTTTTTCTAAATTACTCTTATGGATACTCCCTCAACCATAATCAAGTAAAAGAGGAAGAGTCGGTATTAAGAAAGATGATTATGGTATTTTAGAAAAAAAACGTGTCACATTTCTTATAACTAACTAGTTTACCTAATTTTCTTAATCTAATCAAATTAGTTAAATGGGTCTTATATTAAGAACTGGAGGAGTATTATATAATCTTATAGAGGAGAGGCGGTGAGTGACATGAATATTTTCATTTGAGACAGACCTGACCTATGTGATTTCTGATGGTATAACATAACGTCAACAGTGACATTGTTCTTTGAAGCTATGAGTCATGACATAAGTTTAGAACATATTTTTGGAAAAACAAATCTAATTATTTTGCCAGTTTCAGTTTTGGAGAAGAGTGGGTCTGGAGTCTGAATACCTAATTGCTGCTTGTATTTTCTCAACTGACCTAAATAACTGCTATTAATCAGGATTTAAGAATAAGAAATCATTTGGCTTTCAACCCTCACCCATTATTATGGGCTCTCATGCAAAATAGGCAATATGCCTATTCGCACCGTTGAACATTAATCAGAATTAGCTCGTAGGTTCCAGTGGATGTAGCTCGGAAGGCTTCAAAATGTGAGGCACTTATACACTTGTGCTGAGCCATATGATTTGTCTTGGAAGTTTTTTCGCAAAGGTCAGCTTAGATTCACAATAGAAGCTGACTTTTATGAAAATGAAACAAGATAAATTAGAATCTTCACCATTGACTATGATCTCTTCCCAAATACTAGTCATGTTATAGATGATCTTCCTCTGAACCTTAGCTTCCTCGACCAGGAAATTGAGCAAGCTGCTAAGGTCATGGAGGAGCTTCAAGGAAGTTCGTTGTCATCATCAGATCGGGGTGGCATGCACATAGAGTATCATCTTCTAATCCTATATTTCCAGTCTATTTTTATTTTGCTCTGTTGAGATTTGATATCTGTCTGACCCTTCCCTCCATTTTGCTCTAGATATGCAAGATCCAAAATGAGGAAGCGTTAGACGATCGGGGAGCAAGCGTTTTTCCATTTTTTTTTTAAATAATTACTATAGTTTGTTCATTGAGTCCGCTGAGTTGTTTCTTATGTTTGAGATTCTTAGCGGAGCTACGTAGAGTTTGAAGAAGTGTATATTTCTGAAATATTTTTGGGGTGGAAAGATTAGTGACCAACTAATTAATGAAGAGACATCTTATCCGTTATGTATTCATTGTGTTCCTTGATGCGTCCGTTCTCAAGAGTTTTGAGTTGGAAGACTTGAAAATTTATGGGAAAGTGACAAAAAAAGACCATTGAAATAGCAAAATTGTACATAGGGATCAGTTTGTAAAAATTATTATTAAAACCCATACTAATATTATCATGAGTCCTTATTTGTAATTGTTCTATTGTAGTGGTCTTTTTTTGCCACTCTTCCAAAATATATTGCTATTGATGTTTTCAAAATGCAATTTCATGCTTTACGAAATATATTGATGGCAATAACTTGGTAAGAATCAAGACAAATGGTATATTCTGCGAAATCAGTGGCGGCATTCTTTTGGGTAAAAAAAAGTTTCTCACTCGAAAAATAGGAAGTTTTTTCTGTTGGGTTCTTGAGTTGTTGCGGGGCTAAAGTATGTCTCACATTTCGAAAACCACGTATTAGCAGTTAAATTGATTGGAATCTTCGTTTTCATATGGTATAAGATGAGTTTGATATCTTTCTTGTAAAAAATCATAATTGATTTCGCTGATAACTTCATGAGAAACATATTTATATAAAAATTATATCATATTTTTAATAATTATTTACATTTTTTAATTTATTTTATATGCCAAATGATTCTTGTTGAGAGCATAAAATTCGCATATCCAAAAAGCAAAGAGCATAACCGTTCGAGGCAAGCCTTCAATGTTGGAGAGAAAAATTGCTTGAAAGGATAGTAAATTTGATTTTGATTTTCTAATTCCAAAAAAGATCACATAAATCTATTTTTGGGCAAATTTTTTGTTGATGTTCATGTCCTATGAGTAGTAAAAGTAAACAATTAACAATGAGAAGTACTGCAGGATGCCTTGTAGGGTCGGTTCCTGAGAACATGCTCCGGCTAAGGCACAGAACAACATATTTGACATGTCTCTTAGTCCCACTACCTCCGAAACCCTCTCAGGGTTGTCATCATCAGCCAACCAAGATTGTTTTGTTTTATTACATGTTTTCAAAAGTTGGACATCCAAAAGTGACATTTCCGGATTTTACCCTCTCCATTAAAGCTTATGGACAGCTGTGACTTTCACATTATCATTGTCTCTTTGTCTGCTAATTCAGATGACCTGTCCCAGCTCCGGCTTTGTTTCCTTCTCAGCACCTGCACACACATACACTGACTCCACACACACACACAGAGTGGAGCTCATTACAAGAAGCTATTTGGACACTTCAAGACCATAAGTAGCTTTCAAGAGTCAGATCTGAACCAAGGCCATTTAGGCGGCAAAGCTAAATTTCATGAAAGAATTAGGGGAAAAAAGGGGGGGGGGAGCTTTATATATCTATCCTTTTCATTTCCTCTACTTTACAGATGCAAAAAAAAAAAAAGATGACAATCCACAGAAACAGACAGATAACTACAAAGGAGGAGGGCCTATCGAGATAGAGAGACCACCCTCAATGTGAGTAGGGAACCGCTTTACATGTCTTCACGTGCAGTCCTCCTAACCTTGTCTCTTGTCCAATGGGAGGAGGTCCTGTATTTCTCAAGGGACAGCTTCCCACTGAACGATTCCAGCGACTCTTCTAACAATGGACCACTGAAATGGTGCTGCCCTGCCCAGATTCGACCGCTCCGACTTCCCACATCATACCCGGAATTTGAAATGTAATTTGTTTCCATGATCATGTCACCGTCCAATATTCGGAGAACCTAAAACAAAGAAGCAAGAGTATGGCAATGTGATTACGATAAGAAAATGAAGATGGTGCATGACATCAGAGTAGAACAACATATACCAAAAAAACAGAGACATTTAGGCATTAAAGATATCAATACATCATTATCACACAAGTGTTTCCCATCAAAGGGCATTTAACTTGAGAATAATTCCTTAATTGATCTAATAACACGCATTCCTGATTTTCCGTCAGACAGTGGCCTTGTCAGTTGCATCATATGGTGGGTCAATTTGGGGAATAGAAAGTGGTAAGATAATGATTATAGTAAGAGACAGCGGATTGCACAGACACGGAGTTGATATGGAAGCCTTTGATCTCTTGGGGGACATTTACTAACATTTTTGCACAGGTTATTTTCATCCTCGTCCTATTAACACTAAATAATTATCCCCCAACTGTTGGATTATGTTCTTCTAAACAATATATAAATGCAAGTTTTTGAATCCAAGTCCAACAATAGATCTATCCGAGGAATCTCTTTACCTGTGACATACGCGGTCGAGAATGAGGATCTCGGCGAATGCACAATGATGCAGCATGCAGCATGCAATTGACCTCATGTCTTGAATAGCGATTTTCCAGCCTTGGATCAATCAGTTCCTCTATGGCATATTCTTCCAACAGTGGGCGTGCCTGTTTAATATCCAATTGTTCAGAATTACTCAAGGCTTAGAAGAACAAAAATAATACAGTTAAGAGATTATAATATTATCTTAGTATCTTTTAACTTACCCACTCAGTAAGACACTGCTGTCCCTTGGGTCGAGTAAGATCCACAGCTTTTCGTCCAGTAACAAGTTCCACTAATACCACTCCAAAGGAATAAACATCAGCTTTTTCAGTAATTTGTCCACTTTGAGCATATTCTGGAGCCAAATACCTGCATAGCCAAAATAAAGCTTGACTGCTTAAATAGCACAGACCAGAACATCGAACTAATTAAGCATTAAAAAGCACCACTTACCCAAATGTTCCAATTACTCTAGTTTCAACACCAGTGTCTCCGTCAGGCTGCCACCTTGCTAGCCCAAAATCACCTACCTAACAGAACTCATCACAGAACAATCATGTTTGGATTCACCCATCAAGGCACACAATGTATAAGAAACATTGAAATCTCATGCTATTTGTTCTATATTGACTTAACGTATTAAAGATTCTAAAACTATCTGATAAATGACGATTTACAAGAAAAACAACTTTAGGCAGGGATGAAAATACTGGTTATGATGACTTTCTTTTGTAATTACAGGACTGAGCCGTAAATGGAGGTAATATGTACCAGTGGTTCAAAATCATGGGTGATAAGGATGTTGTTTGGCCGCATATCACGGTGGATAATGCAACCGACTCTACACTCTTCATGGAGATATCGCAACCCTCGGGCAGCTCCAACTGCAATTTTCTGTCTTGCTGACCATTCTAACGGCTTTTGCTGTCGCCCTGAAATAGCCAAAAAAGACAATTGATAACTTTTGTGTTCAACCTAATAAAATCATGATGTTTACATATCCAGCATGATTTTATCTTTTAAGAGCAAGTTAAATCCTACTCCATCCAAGGCCTAACAAGTCTTACGGATTGAATGATTTCGAACGCAAAAAAACACAATTCTTGAGTTACACGTGCACCTAAGATCCACCTGATACTCGTAGGAGTTTTCTCTTGACAGTTTGAAACACAAAATATAGAGCATGTGTAAACCCGTTTCCCATTAGCTAATAATCTGCATTGAAATTGGACAAACATACCCCCAAAAAAAAAAAAAACTTTACATGGACTATTGTAACACAATAAGTCAAATGTCAAGAGTATAATTCAGTCAAGACAGCATTTAGTGCATAAGCATAAGAAATTACCATATAGATGAGAATCTAGTGATCCATTGCATATATACTCATAAACCAGCAGCCTTCTCTTATCCTCTATACAGAACCCTATTAGCATCACAACATTTCGATGCTGAGCACAGCTTAGGACTTCAACCTCTGAGCAAAACTCGTGATCACCCTGAGAACTGGCCAATTTATGCTGCTTGACGGCAATGACTTGTCCGTCTGGAAGAATCCCTCTATGTACAGATCCAAATCCCCCTTCTGCCAAGAAATTGGCTTGTGAAAATCCGCCAGTTGCAAGCTCCAACTCAGCATAGCTGAACCACTTTGGAGGCTTTCCGAAAACAGGTGCTTTGTGTTGACATATTGAACATAATGGAGGGGGTCCAGGAGGGGCATTTCTGGATAATGCTATTGTGTCTCTCACATTTCCACTGAAATCCAACTCAGTTGTCCATCTGGCTGAAGTATCAATTCCAGCTTCTCTGTCAAGCTTCGAGAATTTTTCTAGCAAAGCTCTGGTTGTAGACGTATGAGGCTTATTGTATGGTTTCTCTGGTCTTTCTCCTGTGCGCTGAGATGATTGTTGATGTCGAAGTAATTCTGTGATCCATGGCTGGAATCTCAGGCTTGCTGAGGATGTGGATAGATTTTCACTCTCTGTGTCTGAATTAATATCATCAAGTTCTTGATTTTCCTTGATTGTTTCCTCTTTCTTCAATTCACCATTTGTCTCTGGGATGAAATATGGTGACGTTCCTATATCAGAGCTTGAAACCGATGAAGTACCTGCTTCAGTTGCCGTGAATGGTGTCCCCAACTCTGGGCTGCTAGTTGGAGTGACAACTGGGCCTTTAATGGAATTCAAACGATCATTCTTCTTTTTGGTTTGCTTTCCATGCATCTCGTCTTTCCCAGAAGACACTTGGCCTGCTTCTTCAGGATCCTTTTTGCGCGAGCCAACCAAATTCAAGCGGAGTACTTTTGGTTGGGAATGCTTCATAACGACAATGTTGCATTGTAACTCTTCCATGCAACGTTTTTCTTCATTTTTGAGATGTCTGCAAGAGAAGCGATACCAAAATACCAACAATACAGATGCAATTATAATCAGTTGATCACAGATCAACAAAATAGTAAACCAGAAACTAAGATTTCGTCATTGAAGTTTCATAGTTAAAATGTCATGCCTTTCTGTGTTAAAAAGAAAAGATAGACTATTACTTGTCTAATACGACCCAACTGACATGGGCTTTCTTGGCCTCTGCAGCCACTGCTCCACAAGGAGATCCAGAGACAATTTTAATCTTGACATTTTTCTGTTGAAAACGATAGGAACAACGATGCATTATCAAGAATCAATGTGCAATTATGCATTAGCCTTTCTAATATTAAGGCTATATACTGACCTTATTTGGGTCATAGACGTCATGAAGCTGAAGGATCATCTGGGAGCAAGAATCGGTGATAATATCACACTTCTGCTCTGAGGTTGTTCCTGGAGCAGACTTCTTGTGGCCACTGGCACAGTCACCAGCAAATCTCGGAAAACCCCATAATCTTCTACCTGAATAGTTGCGGAGTAATTATCAGTTACATATTCTGTAGACCACTTTAAAAAGTAGATATATAAGACAGGTATATGTCAAGCATCATTCGCAGAGCGTTAAAATGCTTACCTTGAAAGAACCAAAAAATAAAAGAAGAGGAGGAGGAGGAGGAGGAGGAGAAACAAATCATTTCTCAATATACACTGAATAAATCATAATGAAGAGAGACTACCTGAACTTTGTGAAGGAACAACTACTAGTAGTGTAATGCAATCCCCAGGTTGAACAACATGAGTCAAAGACCAAACCAGAGCAGTCTTGGGAATTTCCTTTGATGCCTTAACGGCAACAATAACCTTCTCAGCAACATCAGAGCCTTTTTCCTGCTTTCCTCGCTTCTCTTGTTCTCGACTCATCGGCATTGTTGATTCCAAAACAACCGCTCACCTCCAGGGGAGTAAATCTCAATCTCAAGACTCAGCAACCATCAAACCCGTATGTTCGTTCCTACATGCTCAAAAGTCAAACGATACGAATAAACTGAAGGACATGTTCTTCTATATTACCACCAACTCGCTAACGTTTCATTCAGGAACAACAGAGCAACCATCGATAACACCCTTTTAACTAATTTCAGACTTTTTGTTCCTCAATGGCAAGTAAGCCCTCTTCCAATTTTCTTAGAAGCTTGCTTTTACTCTCACCAACAAGAGGGATCCCTCAGTACTTGTCCAAATAGTGCCGAATGATTCAAATCCTTGAAGAATAATATACCTTTTTGGCTCAGAAAGCAAGATGGTACAGTTCCCAGCTTATACTGCAATATATTTTTCAAACTCTCTGAAATTCAAGAAGATTCAAAGCACTGTTTAACGGTACAAAACCAAAGGAGACCCCCCAGTCTATGTCACCAGCGATGCTTTTGTGCCTTCAAATTGTCAAGTCAAAATAATGCGAAAAGCAGGAGCTCCAAAAAGTTAAAGCAGGGAGTGATTTGGATCCAACTAGTTGGCTCTACATTCGATAACACTAGAGGAAATCTCCGTCGAAGATTCCGATACAGAAATAGCACCACATCTTCTATATTCGACAGAAATCAATCTAATCACCAGCGATATGACAACAGGAAGAGGTCGTTTAGCTTTCCGGGTCAATGAAGGTTAATCGTTAGGTTTGATCCCTGCACAGTCCAAGAACCTCTGATTAAAAAAAGCAAAATGACGCGTAGCGTCTGAAGAAAATGCACCACAAAAATGTGACACATATGTATAAACAAACATATAATTAAATTCACTTGCAGCCGCCATTTCGCTGCTATGGAAGATCAAGAACATCATTGGCGACTAGAAAACAAGAAAGAAAAGGGGCCGGAGTAAGATCCAAACCTTTCTTTTTCTTTCTTGTCTGCCATTCCTCATAGACAGTTGAATAGAAAGCAAAGAAACAGAGAATACAATAATGCACTACTTTTTTCCGCTCACCATAATTAATCTATCATCATCAGCACGTTAGCATTTTCCAGCGAAGAACCGCTTATGCCAACCAAAAACACCTCCAAAACTGAATAACAGAGAACCGAACTGGAACTGAATAATTGATATGTTTCAGAGTCAATCATTGAACAAAAAAAGCAAGAAAACGAAAACGCTATAAGATTTGAGCAAAGAAATTTCCGAAGTGGAAGAGATAAAGAGTGAAAAACATCTGGTCACCATTTTTATTGTGGTGTTCCATAAATTGGCAGGAAAATCAAGGTTGGACGCGGCAATGCTATCCGTACTTTGAAGTTCGCTGTACTGCGGGTTGCATCATCTGGGAACCACCATGGCACAGAATGAAAGAAATAATGGAGATGGGACTATGGAGCCAAAAACAAGGACAAGGACCACCAAATTGACGCAAATTTGGGGTAGTTTGAGTTTTCAACATTCCAAGTGAAGGACACGCTTCACTGAAAGGAGTAACAACAGTGAGAAAATGGCGAGGCACACAAGTTTTGTAAGTTCAGCGAATTATCCAAGTACTCTATATTTTAGTTTTTAACGGTTATTTTTTAAAATTTGTCAACTATTTTCTACCACAAAGAACTAGTTCTAATCGTTAATATAAGAACTCATTTGATTTCTATTTTAGTCTTAAATATAACTTTTATATTTATTTTTTTTAAATGGTTCTTGTAATAATAATAGTTCTAGTCAATATAATTGATTAGTAAGGATATTTTAAAAAGACAACACATATTTATTACAAATAACTAACTTAACTATTTTTTTAATATACTCAAATTAGTCAACTAACTCTTATATTAAAAACAGGAAGTGGTATTATTAATTTTGAAAATTATTATGCATGCGAATGTCTTGTTAAGACTTTTGAATGATTTGATTGAATTGAATTTCATATTTTCTATATGTCCTTATTGTTTGGACTTTTATTAAGGAAAAAAATAGTACTCCTCCGGTCCTTATTATAAGACCCAATTTGACTTTTTATTTGGTCCTAATTATAAGACCCAATCCATTTTGTTTCTTATATTTATGCATTTTTTTCCAAGATAATCCTTCTAATAATGATAGTTTAAGCCAATATACTTAATTAGTAAGGATATTTTAAGAATGACAACACTTATTTATTATAAATAACCAACTTAACTTACTTCCTTAATCTCCTCAAATAAGTCAATTGGGTCTTATAATTAGGACCGGAGGAGTAATTCATCATATTTGACTTGGGTTCTTTCTTAATGTTTTTTTTATGTAAATATAATTTTCTAAGGTTATATATGAATAGTCTCATATATTTTGATTAAATTATATTATTTGAATCATAATTAATTTGACCTCGACATTGATCCGATTTAAATCACTAACATTTGGACCAACGTCTCCACTAGTTCACCGCCTACCTTGAAGTTTATTGCAATCTACTGAATTATTAATAAAATAACTATTTCAAAAAAATAATTTAAACAACAATTCGTGTTTATGAAATTCAAGCAGTATTTATAATTTATTCACGTTAATAATTAATTAAATAAAAAAGTTGTCGTGTATGCAGAAGTAAAAGAAAGAATTATAATAAAATGTTAATAAAAGAACATGATTAGAATATTAAACCTCGATATATTTTTTTTAAAACCTTGTTATAATTCTTTTAAATAACACTATTGAAATGCATTTAGGTTTTTGAGTAGAAACTGAAATCCCTTCTTAAATAGTCAACTTACAAATATAAGCTCTAGCTTCCTTCAACATCCGTCCTATAAATGTATTTAGGTTTAAAAACTATTTGGATAAAAATTAAATCATGATTTTAAAAATATTTTTATAATCTGTAAAATAAACTTGTGAGGGTTGCCAAAACATTTTTTTAGTTGTTAAGTTTGTAAGTGGACGGAGAATTGTATTTCTTTTTTCCCTTGCCAGTTAAGTTTTTGAGATATCAAATTCAGATCATCCTTGGGAGGCGTACTTTAGATATATTTTTATTGAAGTTCAAACTTCGAGAAAAGATAATGTACGAAGTATGCGAAATTGTAAATTCCAGGACGTGGTAAATCTCGTTGACAGTACTAGTAATTAGTAAATTGTAAATGTGAAAATGATGGTAAGTTGTACTCCTCCATTCCTTCTTTTTTTTTTAATAAAAAACTTTAAACTGAATCAAATGGATAAAAAAAAAAGTTAAAAATGACAAAATTTTTTCATATATTTATTTTATATTTCATAAGTTATGATTAAAAAAATATTAATAAGTCATTTCGGGACTGAAAAGCAACACTTGTAGGAAACGCAAAAAGGTAAACACAAGGCAAGAGAAGATTTGGAGTACAATAGTCAGAGGCTTCTGGCAAGTCCATCTGGCAGTATTACTTACTCTCCTCTACGGTCCCACTGCCTCAATGCCCCCCTCTTTCCATCGTATTGGGCTTGTTTGGAATTCCGTTCAAAATGGGCTTTTAAACAAGTTCACGTAAATCGAAATAAAACTCTCCTTACATACTTACCTCGTATTTCGTAAATCACGTTTGAAAAGCTATTTATAAGTCAATCCAAACAAGTCCATTATCTCCATGTTGCGTTATGTTCCATGACTTCGGTAATCCCCATTTACTTTCGGATTAAGGTTATTTCGCAAACCAGCCGTGTGCGTTTGGAAGTTTATTTTTTGTAATGTCACTCTAGTTTTTAGAAAACTATTATTGATTATTAATTTTTCTAATGATAAGAGTGAAATTATTCATTTTTAAATACTTTTTTATGAGGGGGGTATAAAACATTACCAAGTATTAAAGTACAAAATTTGAAATTTAGACGGATTCTTTTTATTAGATCTATGATTCTAGGCAAAGATCTCGAGATTTTCAGAACGTTGCAAAGAATACACACTTTACGAGGATAATTTGCCTCGTTTGTGTTTTGTTAATGTTTTGTTATTAGTTAGTATCTTCCGTCTTTAATATAAAAAAAATTTAATATTTAATTTGATCTTAAATACAAGACTTTAATTCATTTTGTCTATCATATTTATTTATTTTTTAAAAAAGTAGTTTGAGTAGTAATTGCATATATTAATGGTTCTATCAAATTGTAATTTTAGCTAATATACATGATTAGTAAGGATATTATAGGAAAGACCACACCTATTTATTATAAATAAATAATTTAATTAATTTTTCTAAATTAATTAGGTAGCTATTATACTAAGGAGCGGACGTAGTATTTAGTTTATGTTAGGTGTATTCAAGTTTTGATCTTGTCTTTGTATTAAAAAAAAAACAAGGAAATAAATTAAGGGCTTGATGACCAAACTAATTGGGAAAAAAAGGATCGAAAATTATTCAATTAAAAACATATGCAAGCAGACGTGCATAATACGAAAGATAGTAAAATGCAAAATATGAAAGATAAATGGAAAATTTTAATTAGGTCATTTGTTTACCATAGAAAAAAATTTTACATTTTACATTTTATATATATTCTACATCTTACTTCTTACCGTTGGTATTTTGTATTTTTTTTCCTTTCATAATTTTTTTCTAGCGAAGTCTAAATCATTTTCCTAAGGCCTATATATTTCGAATTGCAATAACTTTTAATTTAAGAAAAGTCAAAAGGATTGTCTTAATTTGATATTTTTGAATAGGTTTGTAAGCTAATATTTAAAAAATGATTTCACAAAATGCTCGAAAAAATTACGAACAATAAAAGTTATGTAACTTTGACTTTTTCCCCTTTCACTTTCATTGTTTTTCCATTTTTTTTCCTTTTAAAAGAGAATTTATACTCTTGATTTACTTTGAAGCCAAAGGGAGAATAATACCGTTACGTGTCTTTAGTAGATGTCTCTTTTTGTGCATTCAATTCAAATGAACGCATCATATTAATAAATAAATTATCTGGGAAATGGGAAAATGTTTAACTAATTAATTAGTTAAACCTCATCTTCTCATGTCTCTCTTTTTGTTGACGTAAATAGTTTAAATTTCGAAATAAACTACTGTTGGGACCCACATGCCCTGTATCGTTTGTTCTTTCTTTTTTCTAGAAATATAAAAGAACTTACTATTTTCAAATTAAAGTGTTTGTCATTCTAAATTCTAATATATGTTTCAAAAGAGTGTAATGTTCTTAAAGCATAACAAGCTGACATCAATGAATGGACACAAATAACATGATGATATGCGGTCATTTTAATTTACAAGAATAATATACAATTAAATTAAGGAATTCAGTGAAAAATATATTTTATCATACAATAATATTTATTTTTTTACTATTATTTCTTAACCAAGAAGGATTAATTACGATCAATAAAAACAAGACCACATAAATGTTTAGTCCTCTAAATTTAAATTAAGTTTTAATTTTGTCCCTTAAAGTTTATAAAATGTATTTTTAATCCTTAATCTTAATAACAATAGTCACATTTAACGGAAATGCTAACTAAACCAGTTTACATGGTACTCCATTTCATCTTTTTTAAGATTTTTTTAATTGAATTATACTGTTTGAGAAAATAGTTAAAAGTAATAAATATAAAAAAATTAATTTTTTAAATATGTCTTATTTAATAAAGGAGTTAATAAAACAGAAAAATACCAGTAATAAGATAAAAGATGAAAAAGAATGTAGTATGAGAAAAACGATAAAAAAGACAAAAATTAATTAGAAATAAAATTAGTAAAAGTGTATCTAATATTCACATCTTATCAAGGTCTTTAAAAAGAATCAAATCAATTTAAATTTTGAAACCTTATAAAAAGGACCGGTAAGAGTAATATTTTTGTTCCTTAATCACCTTGTAAATTTGTTGAGTCAACATCGTTTGTTAAATGAGATAAATGATAGTAAGATTAAGGACCAAAAGTACATTTTATAGATTCAATAGATAAAATGTAAATTCAGCCTAAAATGGTTAACAATTAATTATGATATTTTGTTTTGTTTTGTTGACTTGACCACGTGACATGGGAGAATGCCTTGATGCGTAAATAGGAAAACAAGGAGGGGTGTTATTGCAAGCAGTGCTGATTTCCTAAGTAAGGAATCCAGAATTTCAGATATTTAAATACCCTGAATGGCCCCTCCCCCCGGCCCACATCAACCACCGCTATCATGGGCCCCACATGAAAACCGTCACTCCGTCGCACGGCCTTATCGCTACTCCGTCACCGTCATCCTCCCATTAGCCCCTTGAACCGTTTCCTGCATTGCCGTTTATTAGCGTACTTTGCCTTATCTCTCCCTCAACCAACACCCCCCATCCTCACGTCATCACTCATCCACCAACCGACGTCGTTTTCCATCCCGCCATTGTGGAACCTTGTGCGCACGCGAATCGCGTATGTAGCTTACGTGTTAAGCATTTATTACTTTTTCTAAATAAGCTCTAATTAAGTATTTTATATAAATTAGAAAGTTAGCTAAAATTAATTATTTATTGTAAAACATGAAAATTATTCTCAATAAGAATAATTAATTAAATAAATTTGGTTAATTAGTTGTTAGAATGCTTTTATAACTAATTAGAAGTACTCCTTATGTTCTAAATATAAATCCTTATACTATGTGTATAAGGGTTTTATATTTAGGATCGGAGGAGTATTTACTAAAACAACATATAAAAAGTTGTCATAATAAAAGCATGGGGAATATATCGTAATTACCTGCGACAAAATCTGTTACAAGTCCTTGTTTATAACGTTTTTTATTTCTGTGCTAATTAACCCTTTAGAATAAGTTCCGTGCATTCTTAATTATTCAACAACACTTATAATATCTGATTATTTGGGCTTAAAAAAAGGTTCCGTGTAAGTTTATAATTATTGCCATTTAATACGTACGACAAGACAACCTTGTCTGTTTTGTCTCTGAATTTAAATATAGAATGAGGGGTTAATCAGCCATTAATTAACTATGTCTGGGGTGGAATTTAAAAGACTCATTTTTAAATTAAGATACTCTATCTTGTCGTATTTATAAACTTCAAAATAGGGAAAATATGTGAACTATTACCTCCGATCCTAATTATAAGATATTATTTGTAGACTATAAAAGAGATCTTATAATTAAGACTAGAAGTAGTATTTTATAAGCTTTAATTTGAAATTTGTCTTAATATTTAATTTTTTTTCTGATTTTGTTCTTAATTATTTATTCTCTCTCCTTTATCATACTCTCTCTTATCATATTTTTCTACACATTTTCTTTTATTCTTTTTCATTTATTATAAGAACATAATTGAAAACAAAATTATATTTTAAATCTATTTATTGTTTTTAACTAATTTTAATTAATGATTTGTTATCCGAATTAGTTATTTAAAGCTTATCATAAGAATAAGTAGGAGTACTACAATAATCGGGCCAAAAAAAATTAATTAAAATATGTAATATGAAGCACTCTGCAAAGGGATGGCATGCCTCATCGTGCATGCATGTCCAGACTTCAGGTTTTTCAGAATTACTGGTCTATGTCTATCTGTAATTAATTATTTAATTATTTAATAAACAAACTCACTCAGAAAAGACAAACCTCCTCATTTAATTTTCAACGATATTATAAATAATATAATGTTCATAGGCAGGTGTGAATCTTCCTGGACACTGGGCCTCCTGAAAACTCGAGCCACGGAGTTATAAATTAATCCGGTGTGCCCACCCATGCATTTCATTTTTAAACCAATGATTATATGTTCAGTACTTCATATAAAATTTATTTAACTAATTTTTAAAGATTAAAACTTAATTGTAATACATGTTAGTTTTTAAAAATTTTCATGCGTATCATTATATTATATATTAAATTATTATTTTTTGGTTCATCAAAGTGAAGCATATTGAAAATATCTTATGAATTGGAGTATATATATTGAACGAAAATATCAAATAATGCAAATCATTTTGGCGAGAAAAAAAAATCATGCAAATCACAAAATTAATGGTGGGAAATCAAGAAAGGGAGTCCATTATATCAAAAGAAGAAATAAAACTTTTGAACAAAATGTTTCGTTAAGAGTGAAAATTAATACTATTTTCCTTCTTTCTATACTCTCTTTTATCCTTTTTTTTTTTGTTTGATATAAGAAAAAGAGTATGTTGATAAAGGGACAATCACAATCTCACTAAATTTGCGCTTGTTTGTTCTTTTTGGAACCGAGCTGGCAGAAATTTCTAATTCACCGAATTCTCTTGAGAAATCATAAATGTTATATATTATGGGATTGTTTGTTTATGTTTTTGGTTTTCTTTTTTCTAAAACAATTTTATAAAACTATTTCTTAAATAATCTTTGAAAATAAAAACTTAAAAAATGTTTGGATAATTATTTTAAAAATCACACTTGAAACAAAAATATACAAAAAATCATACTCCTCCGGTCCTTAATATAGGACCCAATTGGTGAGTTGATTTTGGTCCTAAATATAAGACCCATTTCTCATATTTATCAATTTTCTCTAAATTACCCCTATGGATACTCCTTCAACCATAATCAAGTAGAAGAAGAAAATGAGGTATTAAAAAAGATGATTATAATATTTTAGGAAAAACATGTCACATTTCTTATAATTAACTAACTTATCTAACTTCTTTAATCTAATCAAATTAGTTAAATGGGTTTTATATTAAGGACCGGAGGAGTATTTGACAAGCAATGGTCTTTGCCCAAGGTGATATGTGGTGGGTGGCAGGTAAGAAGAGAAGAAAGTTTCTTTAATTTTTCAAAATAAAAATAAAAAATAAAAACAGAAATAAAAAAATCTAAAAATTATTTTGGTTTTTTAGTTTTTAAAAATATATCACTGTCTTTTTTTTGTTTTTCAAAACAACTAACTAAAAACAAAGTACCAAATAAGCCTTTTTAATTTTTGTTTATAAAAATAAAAAACTGTTTTTAGAACAAGAAACTAAACAAGCTCAGTATTTCTGAGTTTTTTTTTTTGGGATGAATTGCAATATTCATGGCAAGCCATTAGTAACTTTTTAGATTTTATAATCATATATAGTCATCGTATTACTGTATACTGATAAATTCAAATGTTTGATGTTCATGATCTACAAGTCATGTAGTTTTACCAGTAACTTGAAACTATAGGTAGTTAATTAAAAATGTGATGAAATGTTAATGATTTGATAAAAAAAAATGCAGAAGAACTTGATTAGAAGCAAGTGAAATTACAAGTACCTAGTAAAAAATTATATAAAGATCTGTGTTAAAAATCAGGTAAAATAAAACTGTATAAACTTAAAAATTAGTTTTTCCTAATATAGAAGTGCAGAATGAGGAAACCATGAATGTGGACAAACAAGTGAGGATTTTGAGAGGAGAAGATCATTAATGGCACTGGGCCTCGCTTGTCCCCAGAGATCCCCCCAACGAGCCGCTGCCATGCTTCGCTGCATTGAGATATTTGACCATCATTTCTCTTTATTATTTATGTGCCAAGAATAAAAATGAAAACCCAAAAAAAAGAAAAGAATATGAACGTAAATATTTTCTAACGAGAAACTTGCAGCTCATTTCAAGGAATCTAAGTAAAAGTGCTAGTTAGAAATTGGAATTATCCAACCCTAGCTAACCACCAATTTAGGATGAGTTTCTTAATTTTCAATTACTAAATCATATTTTTCACTGGCACTAAAATTAGACTGGATAAATAAGTTAAAATAAATAGAGAAAACATAGTTTTAACTTTGTAAAATTATGATCAATCTGGATCAAGATTCTTGTAGTATTATATCAAGGAACTAGTTATTGAAATTATAGTCAACTTTTATCAAAATCATTACTACCTCTGATTTTTAATATAATACCTTGTTTGACTTTTATTTTGGTCATAAATATAAAATCCCAATCCATTTTATCTCTCGTATTTATACATTTTTTTTAAAGATAGTCTTTTTAACAATGGTAGTTCTAACCAATACACTTGATTAGTAAGGATATTTTAGGAAAGACAACACATATTTATTACAAATAACTAACTTAACTTCTTTTGTTAATCTCCTCAAATTAGTTAACTAGCTTTTATAATTAGGACCGAAGGTAGTACTATTATCAAAGTCACTACAGCTTTCAAAAATTTGGCAAAAGTTTTTCTCCTCAGAAAATGAAAAAAAAAAAGAACAATTTGCAGAATTTTCGGAACCTAAAGTTAGAAGGAAACAAAAAGAGGTGAGGAGGAGCCCTTACCTGACCATCTCAGTCTGACCTCCTTTAAACATGGAATGAACCAACTATTTTTCACTGCCATATTTTTTTAAAAAAAGGGTTGAAAAATATATATTTTTTAAATAAGAGTTAAGGCCAGAAGTGAGGTAAAGTGAAGTGCATGCATGTCAATAATCTCAATAATTGAAGCTCTCACGGGTAGGGGCCATCTGAATCTCTTGACCCAAGGTTTTTGTTCCCGCTTCACACCCCCCCCTTGCCCCCCACTTTTCATCTTGTTCAATACTACACTTTTGACATTTATCATTCCATGCTAAATAAACATTAAATTTCATGTTGGTTGTCATGTACTCATTCTATTTATAAATCATTTCTAATACGTTAATAAGAGCAATTATGACAAAAAAAAAGAATAATTAAACGTATTATGAAATCTGTATTCCAAGAGACACTCTTGTACCTGATGACTTTCTTGGATGGTTAATGCTCACCTGCTCTATACGAGCAGGTGCAAAGGATACCAATCGTCATCTGTACCTTTAACTTCGTTAAAATAAAATTGTCGCTGTTTGGAAGGAGGGAAAAAACAAATAAACATTGGTGGATTGTTTTATACTCCTTGTATATTATTTTATATGCCTAAACAATTTAAGTGGGATTCTATTTCACATGGTTAAATCGGAATGGACTCTCATTAATGTATTAAATCAGATGTGATATTTCACCAGAAAAATGCGTATTCTTAGCTTTTACTCATCTAGTCTTTGTATGGATCAAATAAAATCTTAAACTTCATTAACTCTTATTTAAAATTTAATAACTTTTTAATTTTATCTCTATTTAATATACAATATATTTCATATAAACAAAATCAACATAATAATAAGTAAAAAGTAAAATTATAGATTTATATTAAAAAAAATTTTAGTACCTTGTAAATAAGACTAAAAATATATATAAATAGAACTAGGGAAATAATATTATCAAGAGAATATTGTAAAATATGTCCTATAAGTATAAACGGGGAGACGAAGCAATGATTATCCATCAGCATATTTTTGAAAGAATAATATAATGATTACGTCCATGGAATTCACAAAAAGAGCTGCTTATGATTAACCACTGTTGATTTTTCCCCTCATTTTAAAATTTGTTTTTTGGATCAGATCTTTCTACTCATTGCACTATTATGTGCTGTATTTCAAACTCTGATTGGCTTTTGTGGTAACGAGACGGATTTCCATCTGAACTCAAAATAATAACCTCCTCAAAAAACAAAGTCTGCAATCATAGCCTCACCTGTCCAACTGTTTTTTTTAAAAAAATTATTATTCCCTCTCATTTTTCATCTTTGTTGACTTTTCACGCCCCTAAAGGACATTTCAAGTTTATTTAATAATTAATAATAATAATAATAATAATAATAATCTCAATATTATTACCGTTATGATTTAACAAAAAAACTATCATTTCTTTTTGATACTGGTCACAAAAAGTTATTACTTTTAATAAATTCATGACTTTATTTGTCCTGGTAAACTCTGAGGGTAGCCAATTTAAATCACTATGCATAATTACTATTAATTCTTTATTATTAATATAAACACATCACAATTTGTTTTAATAACATTGAACAAAATATTGTGAAAAATGGAAGCTCCAAAAGGAGTCAAACTACAGGTCTGTAATTGCACTTCCTACGTGTTTGGTGTGGTTGTTCATTTCATAATTGGGCCTCAATAGGGCCCAAAAACTAATTTATTTCACAAGCCCACACATTTAGGCTTTAGCTCTCCAGGTGCCATATTAAGATCATCAAACTCCAAATTAAAACTTAATTCCCAAATGGTCATAATTATTTTAAGTGTCATTTGATAATTTGGATTTCCTCATCTCGATTTTACAATTTTAGCAGGGATTTATCTGCTTTCTTATTTATTACTCCTTCTGTTTTAATTTAAAACTCATTTTATAATATAATTTATACTATAAAATAAGTTTTACATTCAGAATCCGAATTTTTTTTTTTGGTAAACGATTGGGAAAAGTCTTTCATTAAAATGGGTGACCATAAGAGGCTTCGATTTGTAGATTAAGGTGTTTGTAGTTTCCCATGTCTAGGAATGTATTTTAAGGGACAAGAATTCTCCTGTTTCTTGCTTGTCTAGGAATTTCTAATCATGTATCTTTTGTTTTACTAGGTACTCCTCCGGTCCTTAATATAGGACCCAATTATTGAGTTGGTTTTGGTCCTAAATATAAGATCCATTTATTATATTTATCAATTTTCTCTAAATTACTCTTATGGATACTTCCTCAACCATAATCAAATAGAAGAGGGAGATGGGGTATTAAGAAAGATGATTATGGTGTTTTAGGAAAAATGTGTCACTTTTCTTATAATTAACCAACTTACCTAACTTTCTTAATCTAATCAAATTAGTTAAATGGGTCTTATATTAAGGACAGGAGAAGTATATACATTTTTTTTTCAAAAATGAAAAAATAAACATTTATTTGTCGCTTTCATTACGTTGTTTTCCATCATTATTATTCCACGAGTGATGTAAGATTCCTATGTCATCATCAAAAGTCAAAACTAGAAGATAATTCTCTTGTGTCCAAAAAAAAGTAGATAATTTTTTTTGGTAGAGAGAGAACTTGAAGATAATATTATCACTAATATTATAAATATAGATTTTAATAACAACCTTTTTTTCCGCCTTTGTGATGAACGGGAATCTTTCTTCATCTTTGTTGCTGCGTTGTTTTGATTTTTGCGTACAGAATAAAATGATTTCTGGTATATATTGCTTATGAAAGAGAGTGGATAAAAGTAAAAAAAAGTTAATCTTTTAATCATTCAAAGTTTAATTTATTTATAACTTAATAACTTAGTTGTGAGTTGATGCAACTCAGTTCTCAATAAAAATAGTGTGTGGTTTTGTTTATATGAGGTATATTATATATTAAATAAGAATAAAGTTGGAAAGTCGTTAAATTTTAAATGAGAGTTAATGAAATTTAAAGTTTTTCTTGGTCTGTGTGAAATATACTTGAAGTGACTTATAAATAGGATTAGAAGAGTATATCCAAATTCTAATCAAAGCATTATCCAAATCTTATTAATTAAATAGATTCGAATCTCATAATGTCATATTTGACTTGTTTTTTAAATGAATTGAGTAGTACAAATTTTTAACAATATAGTTGATCACGATTATTGGTTTATTTATCTATTAATTACTGGTAGAGATCATGCTTATCAAATGAAGTATTATTTGTTATAAAAATGACTTCTTTTAAGGGTAGGACTTGACGTAATAGCTGAGAGATTCAGTTCAGTCTTTATTTATAAGGGTCAACGTCATTAAGGACAAATTATTAAAATAATTTGAATGTTTGGTGATATAAATGAGGAGAGGAGAGAAATATTGATGACACATAAGATTAAATAAATCTGATGTGGCATACTTTTATTGGACAATACACAGATGACGTGGTGTATCCGGAGCATGTAAGAATTTATCCACAAGTTGGCGAGTTGGTCTAATTATTTTTCTTCCCATAAATTACCTGTGGATCTGTCATAAATGCTTCCCGATTTCTAAGGTTTAATATATTACAATAATTTTCAACCATCATTTATTACATTTATCAAGATTATTCAATATGATGACTTGTACAGTTATACTACACTAGTATACTACTCTACAAAAGTTAATTAATCATAAACATCAAAGCATGGTAGCTAAATCAAGTTTAGTTAATTTTGCAACATATTTCTTCAGAATAATAAGCATTATTATCATTAATGTAAGAATATTTTGAAGTAGTCAACCCACTATAATTGTGTCATGGTTGTGTTGTGATGAAGAAAACAAAGGGAATATAAATAAAATTGTGATTAATATTATTGAATTTGAAGCAGGTTAATTAGGTTACACGTTGAGATTTTTTAATAAATAAAGAGGATTATTTGTTAACACGTCAAGACGAGTACATCGTAGGTTAAGATATAATAATTAATTAATTAATAATACATTAATTAATTAATTAACAATACCATGGATGGATGTATAATTTTATTTTGAGTCATCAACTAGAGAAATATTACTTCACACTATTAAAAATTATAACTGTGGCTTCCAACTCAGCTGAGCTCATGTGTACTAGATTAAAAAAACAAAAAAGGCATATGGATTTGGCACAAATATATACATACAACTCTGATCCTTAATGTAAGAACTAGTTAAAAATTCAATTTAATTTTAAATATAATACTCAAATTCATTTTGTAGCTCATATTTATTCATTTTGTCTCTAAATAATTCCTATAGTGATTACGCACATTAAAGAGTTTTCATTAACGGTAATTTCAATGCACATGATTAATAAGTATAATTTAAGAAAGAAAAAAATCCACTTATTATAAATAATTAATTTAACTAACTTTCTTATACAAATAATCAAATAATCTTATGTCATCCCGCAACGCACATGCTGATAACAACCCTGCCAAAAACTACTCAATTAAACATTAAATACTGTAGAATTCATTGTTTGATTTACTGTAGAAATTCACTACGCTGAAATCATCAAAGTAAAAGATTAGAGATATATTGCTTGATTGATTGATGATAATATATCGCTTCAAATATGATTTCATGAACTTGACAATTAAGAAACACCATATCCCCACTAAACCTATGAAGTGAAAAAAAAGAAAGAAGAAATAATGAAGCTTAAATACAATGTGTAGCTCCATAGATAAAAAATTAACGGCCTTGAATAAGTTGTCACCTTTAAACATTTATTATTCGCTTTCATTACGATGGTTTCTGTCATTTTATTATTATTCCATGAGTAGGATTTCTATGTCATCATCAGAAATAGATAAGGTTTTACGTCCTTTGAGTGACCTTAAACGGTGTTCAAATTTTCAGCAATGGATGATACTATATTATTATATATATATATATATATATATATGATATATATACTTGCTTGTATTTTTCCCTAGGTCTGACTTGGAGATACCACTAGACAAAACTATAATCATAAGCTTAGAACAAGGGACAAGATTGCTTGCACCAGATTTCTAAAAAGGAATTTTGTCGTTATTTGACAAGCGCTTCTACGTAATAAAAATACAAGATGGATTATTTAATGCCTAGAAAAATTCCTCGAAGCATTTACTATTGTTATCTGTCCTTTCACATGGGAATATAAAAACAAAATCGTCAGGGTATTGCAGCACCTATTGAAAACATCTTGTTTATAAGCTTTGTGATCTGATTAAAAGATATCATTTTTAAGCCACTACCTTAGGGGCAAGTCCTCCTGTTAACCCTCGTTGAAACTCCAGAGATATGCAAAAAGATCAGACCATTGAAGCTCCAAAAATGGCCAACGTAGCGAGTTCAAAAGGTTAGCTGGTTGTTAACTTATTGCCTTTATATAGCTTTAGCAGATTCTATTTGCTTCTATAAAGGTTTGATGGGTTGTCACTTCTTTTCTCACAATGATATTCTTGAAGAGTGTCATGTTTGTAATGTGTTTGATGTGTGTCATAAAAGGAAAGATTGCTCTCCTTTAAATTAAGACTATGCCTTCTCACGTTGAAAATGTGACAACACATACTTTTGATTGAATGTACAGGGGATTTCTCATGGATTTGTCTCAAGATTTCACTTCCTTCTGCACTCAGAGGAGCATCATTGACGCTATGAATATACTATTTGTCTGTGCTTTTTACATATCTTTTCTTAGCAGTTTGATCAGAAAAAAGTACGCAAATGACTTCCACAGAAAGGGATGGGTTTCTTTAGCTGCCTCAGTCTATTGTGCCCTTATAAGCATTGCATATTTTAGTAACGGAGTGTGGAATCTTATAGCCAAACCTGAAGATCTTAGGAAGTTGGGGTGGTTGGTTTATTTTTTCCGTGGACTAGTGTGGATTTCTTTAACAATCTCCTTGCTTGTTCAGAGATCAAAATGTATTAAAATTCTAAACTCTGTTTGGTGGGCTTCTTCATGCATACTTGTTTCAGCTCTCAATATTGAGATTCTGTACAAAGAGCATAAAATTCAAACATTTGATATGGTTAAATGGCCAGCACAGTTTCTACTCATTTTCTGTGCATTCAGAAGCCTTTATTTTATTCCTCAGAGAATCCAAAATCCCACTGTTTCAGAGCCTCTTTTAGGTCAAAATCAAAAGGCTGAAAACAAAAAAATAAAAATTTCTCATGCCACTTTTCTCAGAAAATTGACTTTCTCTTGGATTAATCCCTTACTGAGTTTGGGCTACTCCAAGCCACTAGCTCTTGAAGATATCCCATCTCTTGTTTCTGAAGACGAAGCTGCTTTAGCCTATAAAATTTTTTCTCATGCATGGAATTCCTCTTTAAGAGATAGAAGCAAAAATAGTAATACCAAGAACTTGATTATTTGGTGTATATCAAGAGTTTACCTGAAAGAGAACTTTCTTATAGCAATCTGGGCATTGCCCAGGACAATTGCTGTAGTAGTTTCTCCTTTATTACTTTATGCTTTTGTGAACTATTCAAATAGTAAAGAGGAAGATCTAAAAGAGGGTCTTGCCATACTGGGTTGCCTGTTTATCTGTAAGGTCATTGAATCTTTGCCTCAAAGACACTGGCATTTTCACTCAAGAAGGTTGGGAATGAGAATGAGATCAGCTCTAATGGTGGCAGTCTATGACAAGCAGTTGAAGCTTTCAAGTGCAGCCAGAAGAAGACACTCAACAGGGGAAATAGTAAATTACATAGCAGTTGATGCTTATAGAATGGGAGAATTTCCATGGTGGTTTCATAGCACATGGACTTATTCATTACAACTTTTTCTAGGCATTGGGATCCTATTTGGTATTGTCGGCATTGGTGCTCTTCCAGGTCTAGCCCCTCTTGTCATATGTAGCCTTCTTGATATACCCTTTGCAAATATTCTTCGAAAATGTCAGTCAGCATTTATGGTTGCCCAAGATGAACGTCTAAGGTCAACTTCAGAGATGCTAAATAATATGAAAATCATAAAGTTGCAATCTTGGGAGGAAAAGTTCAGGACTTTGGTTGAAACCCTTCGTGCGAAAGAATTCAAATTTCTGTCTAAGGCACAATTTTTGAAAGCTTACGGGGCGGCGACCTATTGGATTTCTCCTACCATTGTTTCATCTGTGATCTTCCTAGGATGTTCTGTTTTCCAGAGTGCCCCCTTGAATGCAGGAACCATTTTCACGGTTCTTGCAACTTTGAGGAGCATGGGTGAACCTATTAGAATGATCCCAGAGGCTATTTCTGTGCTGATCCAAGTTAAGGTCTCTTTTGATCGTCTCAACACGTTTTTGCTTGATGAAGAACTAGAAGATGGAGATATTGGAAGGAATTCAACGCAAAGCCCAGTTAATGGTGTGGAAATTCAAGGTGGAAACTTCAGTTGGGATCTGGAGTCAATGTCTCCAACTTTGACAAATTTGAATGTAGAAATCAAACGGGGGGAGAAAATTGCAGTGTGTGGACCAGTTGGAGCTGGAAAATCATCCCTCATACATGCAGTGCTTGGCGAGATACCCAAAATTTCAGGAACTGTGAGTTTATAATACGAAATGTTCAGTTTAATTTGTTATGACACTTTTCCTAGATGAGATCCATATTGGAGTATGTTATTCAAATTTGGAACATATACGCTCTCTAATTTTGGGATGTACAGGGTATCGCTAAGTTGATATTCATAGCATCAGAACATTTTATTTTGTCATTTAATAATGCATTTTAAAGTGATGTCTATGAGGATATTGACTATTGAGCTACCCAATCTCATGAGCTTACTTATGAGGTTTAGCTCTTTCAAAGTTCATATCAATTGCATTAAACTTTTCATGAGCTTGCTTTTGGGGCGTAGTTCACCCAAACTTTAGATAAAAGTCATGCCATTTTAATTTCAAATACTTGAAACAGTTCACTTTATCTTTTCTTGATGATTATTTGAGCTACCTAATCTCATGAGCTTGCTTTTGATGTGTAACTCTTTTAAAGTTCAAATCAATTGTATCAAACTCCTCATAAACTAGATTTTGGGGGGGGGGGGGGTAGCTCTCCTTAACTTTAAATGAAATTGACGCCATTTTAGTTTGAAATACTCAAAACAGTTTACTTTATGTCATCTTGGTGATTAACAATAGGTTAAAGTGGGTGGAAACCTAGCCTATGTTTCTCAAACATCTTGGATTCAAAGCGGAACAATACGCGATAACATACTCTTCAGCAAGCCAATGGAAAAAACCAGATATGAGAATGCCATCAAAGTTTGCGCCTTGGATAAAGATATCAACGCTTTTAGCCACGGTGACCTTACAGAAATTGGTCAGCGAGGGATCAACTTGAGTGGAGGACAAAAGCAAAGGATTCAACTGGCTCGAGCAGTATACAATGATGCTGATATTTACCTCTTAGATGATCCTTTCAGTGCAGTAGATGCGCATACTGCTGCTATTCTGTTCAATGTAATGAGAAAGTCTTTTGTCCTCTAAGTATTAGTGTTAAACTATCGGCCTTTTTTCACTGAGCTAATCTTAATT
The DNA here is from genome assembly GCF_004799145.2 of Neltuma alba. Taxonomy (NCBI): domain Eukaryota; kingdom Viridiplantae; phylum Streptophyta; class Magnoliopsida; order Fabales; family Fabaceae; genus Neltuma; species Neltuma alba. Next base: position 35,572 of record NW_021633928.1, read on the forward strand.
CCTACCATGTAATAACAGGATTGTGTCATGACTGCTCTAAGGGAGAAAACTGTCATTCTAGTGACTCATCAGGTGGAGTTTCTTGCACAAGTTGATAAAATCTTGGTAATGGAGGGGGGAATAGTTACACAATCAGGATGTTATGAAGACCTTATGATAGAAGGGACAACTTTTAAACAGCTTGTAAATGCCTATAGAGAAGGAATAGCAGGGTCTGATAAAAACACTGAAATTCCAAAAGAATCTGAAGGAGCAGTTGGTGTTAATCAGCCACTGGAATCTCATGACTTTCATGTCACTATGGATCATATTTGCGAGGAGAACATTTCTACAGAAGTTCAAATTGGGGTACAACTTACACAAGAAGAAGAAAAAGAGATTGGTGATGTTGGCTTGAAGCCATTCTGGGATTATCTTTGTCTCTCTAAAGGATTAATGCTTATGGGTTTGAGCATTTTAGCACAGTTGACTTTTATTGCTCTGCAGTCAACATCAATCTTTTGGCTTGCTCTAGCCATTGAATTCCCAAATGTAACAAATGTCATCTTGATTGGAGTTTACACAATAGTTTCACTTCTAGGTGTTGTCTTTGCGTGCTCAAGGTCTATCATCAGTGCTTATCTTGGATTAAAAGCTTCTACATCTTTCTTCTCTAGTTTCACTAATGCTATCTTCAAAGCTCCTATGCTCTTCTTTGACTCAACCCCAGTAGGGAGGATTACGACCCGTGTGAGATTTCTTCATTTCCAACTGTATTGAATACCTAATTTACTTTGTTTGCCCCCATTTGGGAATTATCATTAATTTTTGCTAATTGATCTTGCAGGTTTCATCAGATTTGAGTATTTTAGACTTCGATATACCTCATGCCTTGGACCTTGTGACCGCTGGTGGAACTGAACTCCTGGCAACAATCGGGATAATGGCTTCAGTCACGTGGCAAGTACTTATTGTTGCAGTTCCTGCCTTAATAGCTTCTAAATACTTGCAGGTTTATCCATTTCCTCATTTTCTTTTTGTTGATTTCCTATTCTGACTCTGTCAAAATAAAGGTGATGACTTCAATTCTTTTGGCTTAAAGGGCTATTATCAAGCCTCTTCAAGGGAACTAATGAGGATAAATGGAACCACAAAAGCTCCAATTATGAATTTCTCAGCTGAGACATCACTCGGAGTTGTGACTATGAGAGCTTTCAACATGATAGACAGATTTTACCAAAATTACCTCAAACTTGTGGACACAGATGCAAAGCTATTCTTTCATTCTGCTGGGTCCTTGGAGTGGTTACTTTTGAGGATTGAAGCACTTCAAAATTTTACACTCTTCACAGCAGCTTTACTGCTTGTTCTTCTTCCAAAGGGATATTTGTCTCCCGGTAGCATTCCTAATATAAGAAATTAGTTTACAGTTTATTCTAAGGCCTACTTTTAAACTGTTACTAACATGCTAAAAATTCTTGGCATATATTTTGCTTGCAGGCCTTGCAGGACTCTCTCTATCATATGCCTTGACATTGACAGGAACCCAAATTTTTATGACTCGTTGGCTTTGCAACTTATCTAATCATATTGTTTCCGTTGAAAGAATTAATCAGTTCATTCACATACCAGAAGAGCCTCCTGCAATTGTGGAGTCCAGAAAGCCTCCACTGTCGTGGCCTTCCAAGGGTAGGATTGAGCTTCAAAATCTTGAGGTAACAAAACAATTATACATCATTTTAAAGACCTGTCCCCCCCCCCCCCAAAAATAATTTAAGTGTATGAGGTGGAATCTGATCAATGTTTTTTTTTTTTTAAATAAATATTTTGAATTCAGATAAGGTATCGTCCAAATGCTCCATTAGTTCTTAAGGGAATTACCTGTACGTTTAAAGAAGCGAATAGAGTGGGAATTGTAGGGAGGACTGGAAGTGGAAAAAGTACACTTGTAAGTGCTTTGTTTCGCTTGGTTGATCCTGCAAGAGGTGATATTCTTATCGATGGGATCAGCATATTCCCAATGGGGTTGAAGGATTTGAGGATGAAGCTGAGCATTATTCCTCAAGAACCCACTCTTTTTAGGGGTAGCATTAGAACCAACTTGGATCCTCTTGGCCTCTACTCTGACAATGAAATCTGGGAGGTGAATGATTTAATGAATTACCTCTATAGTTTAAAAAATGACTACATATCTGCACACACACACATATATTGTTCTACATCAGCTTCATAGCAAGTGCAGGTTTGATGTCCACTGTATTTGTTTATAGGCTTTAGAGAAATGCCAGCTCAAGTCAACAATCAGCAGGCTTCCAAATCTATTGGACTCTTCTGGTGAGTTTAATCCCGGAACTTGATGCTTTCAATCTCAGACACACACATAAGCAACTCTGAGCTGATTGCTATGTACCATGCTTTGTAAGAATAACGTAGCTTGAAACGCGATGTGCTATGTGAAAACTATTGATTGGTTTTATTAATATTTTTAACTCATCTCACACAAGGTTTTTTTTTTTTTTTCACCTTAAAAACAGACCTGCCCTTTATGCAGAAGTAGTTTGAACTTATGATCTTTTACCTCAGGAGCTTTAGTCCAAAAGTGATATGCAAGAAGTCAAAGTTATATATATATAGTCCTTGTCAAGACTCAAATTATGATATGAGACCCAATAACTAAACTAGTGTGATGTGAAAATTTTAACAGTAAATGATGATGGTGAAAACTGGAGTGTGGGACAACGTCAGCTCTTATGCCTAGGAAGAGTTCTTCTGAAGCGAAATAAGATTCTTGTTCTTGATGAAGCCACTGCTTCCATTGATTCTACCACAGACGTCATCCTTCAACGAGTTATCAAACAAGAATTTGCAGGGTGCACAGTTATAACCATAGCTCATCGAGTTCCAACCGTAATAGATAGCGATATGGTTATGGTCCTCTCTTATGGTATGTTGAATCTTTTCTTCTCTCCCAAAAAAACCTCTAGGATATTTGTTATAATAAAACTTAAATTTAATACGTTTCTTTAACTATTTGTTATTAGGATCTCCAATAAAAAAATAAAAATAAAATTTTGGATATTTATATAGGTGATTCAAAGTATGCTTAAAAAATTCTTATTCTGTCATTCCTTATTTTCATCAGAAATTTAATTTCTCATATTTTTTGTCAAACTTTCGTTGTTATTTGTGTGAATATAGGGAAAGTGGTGGAATATGATGAGCCTTCAAAGCTTATAGAGACAAACTCTTCTTTCTCCAAACTTGTTGCTGAGTATTGGTCCAGCCGCAATAATTAAGAACCTCCCCCAAATTTGTAATTGATATTAATATAGAGGGTGAGTGTGATGTGTTAATCTCACTCTTTATTTGTTATTTTTCTTCTATTCATATCTTTAATTAATTAAGGAGATCTAAGTTTATGCACACAAAGCAAGTTAAATTAACATTAATCATTTGTATGTATAATTAAGAAATACTCCTCCTATCCTTAATATAGGACCTGATTGTTGAGTTAATTTTGGTTCTAAATATAAAACCTATTTCTTATATTTATTAATTTTTTCTAAATTACCCCTATGGATATTCTCTCAACCATAATCAAGTAGAAGAGGGAGAGGGGATATTAATGAAGATGATTATGGTGTTTTAGAAAAAATATGTTATATTTCTTATAATTAACTAACTTACCTAACTTTTTTAATTTAATCAAATTAATTAAATAGATTTTATATTAAGAATTAGGGGAGTACTTCATTTTCCTTTTCCTCCCACGCATTGTTTTTTATTTTGTCACTGTATATTATCTTGTTCTTCTTCTTTTTTCCTTTTGTTTTAAATTAGACCTCATCTTGTTTTGAAACATATTCCCTATATATCTTTCTTTCATTACTTATTTATACAAAATGGATTTCTTTTTAGACGATTGCATGTTTAATTGAGGTGACTTAACGTAAAATTATTATAAAACAAATAGGGTCAGAGTAAAAACAATTTCTCCATGAAAATTATTATTTGTTATTATTTTTTACACTATAACCTGTGATTCTTCTATATTCACCATGAAAAGACGTGTTTATGACATTCATGCAGTTGTCGTGGGTGTGGTGTACATTCCGAGTTTCTTCACTGATGTGTCTCTTATTTTACACTAGATTTTAGATTGGTTATGTTTAATGTTAATAATATAAATTTAAATTATATTTGAAGATATACTGGTCATTTTTGGGTTGGGATCTTGTACATAAATTACAAATGACAATAAAAAAATTAGTTAAAAATAAATTTATAGAAGGCATATTTTTTAAAATATACTTTTATGTATGACGTGTCAGTAATGGCAAGAATAATGGATCATGGATGGAAAAAAGAGAGAGATATTAATGAGTGAAAAAAAGAGGACATGTAATTACTTAGAAAAATGAATTAAATTTTTTAAATAAATATAAAGTATAATTTATAAAAAAGAAAAATCACAAACAAAAACTTTCAAATGTATAAAATTGCGACTTTTTTTTTTTTACTAGCAATAAAATTGCGACTTAGGTTCTTGAATTTATATAATTTTTATTAGAGACCCGGTTCTAAATAAAAACTATAAAATGTTAGTTAAAAGATTGAAAAAGCCCTTCTGCTTTTTCCCAATCTTTTGCTCGCATGTCCCAACTTCATCTTTCTTCACTCTTGGACTCGGGCAGAAGGGGGGAGCTCTCCTTTCCCGGTTCCCTGTAGCTGGATCCTCCGGAACCACAAGTTTCCCTCTTCCCTTCTTATGGCGATAGCGAGGAATCTGGAACAACAAAGGTGTAGATGTTGGTTTTCTGCAAGTAGAGGCTAGAAAACTTCGAAGTGGGATGATGGAGTGAGGCAAAATCAACCCCAGCCATTTCCAGAGCTCCAGGAATCCGGAAGAATGGAAGTGAAGAGAAGAGAGATGGGATGTGAAGTGCTCGACGAAATGCGCGTGTGGAGATGATTAATTGGGTGGCGGCTGAGGGGCTATGTCTTGGAAAATCGTGGGGGGCCAATGGATTGCCACTACCAGCACTGTTGAACGTAATTGCACTCACTGGGTCTCTTCTTTGTAGAAGTGAGGGTATATCCCATTATTCCTTATTCATTTTCTTTCCCTTTCTCAGACCCAAATATTACAGTAAATTTTTCTGCAAGGAGATGTTTTGATCGAGAAAAAAGACCTTGTTCATAGACAAATATTGCATCATGCCCATCTAAGATGCATTTGAAGATTATGATGATCTGATACGAACTAAAAAAAACGTATTCTGTTAATGAAAAAAAAATGCACAATAAACATCTTACAGATTATATATGATTTTACTTCTAAAGAAGTACCAATAGTGACATGAGTAATGATAGCATTTTAATTTAATGGATTCTATTTTTTGACATGTTGATGTTATTATTTCTAACTGTAGAGTTGTTATTTTAAATACCTAAATTATAATTTTTAACATTGTACTTATTTTTATTTGAAAAAGTTAACTTGTTATTTTAAAATTAACTTGTTATTTTGAATAATTAATTTGAGTTTTGAATTTGGGGGTTTTAAAAATAGAAAGGAATAACCAAATTGAGTTAATGGATTTACTGGGTCAAGAGACCAATAAATTATTTTTATATTCAAAACCTATGTCCAGGCTTACGTGTCACATTTTCACCCTGATCTTATGTAGTGGTTCGTCAATCATGAATTCAATCAATGACATGATCACACTTTGAAGCTTCTATCACAATCAACCGATAGAAGAAAGGCCCAAAAAAAGAGACTGATTCAGCGAATAATGAAACGGGGATAAATTGTAGTTCGTAGATAATGTGGTGCAAGTTTAATATAGGGCTAAGGTGCGCCCAGCACCTTGAACTATTTATCCAAGTGTGTCCAGTAGTTTAAAATAATTTTAGGTGCATCCAGTATCTTAAACTATTAAAATGGTGCGTCCATATCCCAAGCTAACAAAATGTTATGTTTAACTGTTACTTTCTTGACTCAGCTTAAAGTTGACCCCAGATATTCTAAATGGCAGACATATGGACATTTGATATGTATTATTCTTACTCAAAATTGAATTTATTTCCTTCCTCTTCTTCTAAATAAATTGGCTTTGAGTAAGAATAATACACATGAGGTGCCCATGTGTTTGCCATGTAGAATATAGGGTCAACTTTAAGCTGAGTCAGGAAAGTAATAGTTAAATATAATATTTCTGTTAGCCTGAGATATGGACGCACCATTTTAATTAGTTTAGGATATTGGATGCACCCAAAATTACTTTAGGCCACTAGACGCACCTGGGTAAATAGTTCGGGGTGCTGGCGCACCTTAACCCTTTAATATATTGACTTTGTACTAATAATTAGCCAGCATAATTATTAATTGTTAATGATCATTTATATGTATTCCTAAAATGATATATATATATATATATATATATAGCCAGTTGCACACACAAATTCATATTATTTTTAGCAAAAAATTTATGTCGAGAGCATTAGTTCGGTCGTTAGAATAGATATGTCTAACTCAAATAAATATAATTTGAGAATCTTGTTCAACAAACTTAGCTAAAACTAAATTAGCAATATGACATTCACAACTTATTATTTGGCATGCCGGACTTGTTAGTATCAATTAAATTGTGAAAATAATATCAATTTCTGTTAAAACTTAAGTTAATGTGAATAACTTTTCAATCCTTGTTATTTCCTATGCTAGACTTGTTATTGGCAACTAAATTATGAAAAGAATGCCAATTTATGCTAAAATTTAACTTAATATGAATAAGCTTTTCAACATTATTATTTTTCATATTAGACTTGTCATTAGCAACTAAATTGTGGAAATATAGTCAATTTATACTAAAATTTAAGTTAATGTAAATACCTTTTCAACACTTATTATTTCTCATACTAGACTTGTTATTAACAACTAAATTATGAAAATAATATCAATTTCTATTAAAACATAAGATAATGTAAATAGTTCTTCAACGCTTATTATTTTTCATATTAGACTTATCATTTACAATTAAATTGTAAAAATAAAGCCAATTTTTGCTAAAACTTAAGTTAATGTCAATTTTTATAATTTAGTTGCTAAAAACAAGTCTTCATTGAAAAATAATAACAATAATATCACTAATAACAAAAACCAGTGTGTGTTTGACAGCAACTATTCCTTTAGGATATTACATACTACCTTCGATTCTAATTATAAGAGCTAATTGACTAATTTGAAGAGATTAAGAAAATAAGTTAAATTAGTTATTTGTAATAAACAGTGCTGTCTTTCCTAAAATATCCTTAATCAAGTGTATTGGATATAACTACCATCATTAGAAGGACTATTTTAGAAAAAAATGCATAAATATGAGAGGCAAAGTGCATTAGGATCTTATATTTAGGACCAAAATAAAAGTCAAACAAGGTCTTATATTAAGCACCAAAGGTAGTATAATCAAATTTGAACTTAGAAATTTTTTACTTTCTTATCCGAGCATAGCAAGGGTCTATCGAAACTAGTGAGAAAGAAAATATTGTAGGAACCTCTTCAAGAGAAGTTACATAAAAGAATATGTTGATGGTTGAGGAATCTTGAAGCAGGTGAAAATCAAGCAATTGTAGGAACCTTTGCAAGAGAAGTTTGCCTCATAAAAGGAACAACAGATTCAGACAAGGCGAGCAAAATAAATTTTACTATCACATCTCCGGGGCACACTGCAGCTCGGAAATGATGAGCAAATAAAGAATTAGTACAGTAGGGGATGATGCGAGAGACAAAGTGGTTACACCAGTACGTTTATCTATTGAAAGTTCACAAACATGATCCAATCAATTTCCTTCATTTTCCGTAACGAACATGAAAAGAAAGGAGGAGGGGGATTTGGCTTTGCATGTTAAGGCCCTGGCTTATGACTTTGCGGCTTATGCGGAATATCATGGCTTATGACTTTGCTGGGCAATTATTGTAAAATAAGAGAAAAGAGAAGGACAAAGAGAGGAAGAGGAAGAGGAAGAGGAAAGAGAAGGAGATGGGATGATGGAGGAAAGAGAATAAGAAGGACATTCTAGTTTTATTTAATTCAACATTTCATAATTCATGTTTAAGGCCCGATTGTTGACTGCAATTTTGTTAGTTTAAGTACTCATTTCATAATTTCATAATTTTAAGGGTCTATTTTTTGAGATTTTCTTAAAAGAACTAACGATATGTTAAAAATTGAATGTTGTATATAGCGGGTCGGATGGACTACGTACGTCAGGAAATAATTAACCGAATATAATTGTACTCAGCACAAACACAAGTTTACGTCATAACTATTTGACTTTTTTTTAAATAAAAAGATCAATTTTATAAAATAAAAAAAGTCATACAATTAAGTTAGGCATTGAAGAGGTTAGGAAATGGGGAATTAATCAAACATCAGTTTTGAAAAAAAGAGTAACTAGAAAAATATTGAAACTACTCAGATGAGAGCGGCTGACCAGATCATTGAGCAAATTTTTCTTATAAGAGACAACATTAATGTAGTTCAAGAATACACAGAAAGCTTGTACAACTTTAGTAATCCAACACAAGTTTTAGGTAAGAGATGCAAAAAAGAAGAGGATCGGAATATTGTCATTTTTCAGTTTGAAGGTTTGAGTTTCATCGTGACTAAGGAAAACAATAGTAACACAAGACGTCCGCCTTCAAATTTTAACCTTTCTTAAAAAGATTGTCTACTCTCGTGCGGAGTTAAACAATTATTTGACCTTTTTGTGTTTGTGTGTATATATATTATATAAAAGTTGTTGTGATATTAATCACTTACTTAAGAATAAAAGTCTCTACCAATCATTATCAGATCCACCCAACCTAATTTAGTATTGATTAATTTGTTATACTCACCTAATCCTCAATATAAGACCGGATAAGCATTTGACAGGAAAAGAACACGAAAGACAAAAGATTTCAAATCCAAGGTTACCCATTATGGTGTGTCAAGAGCTTATATATGGCCGGCAAAGTTTTCTTAGTGCTTATGATTTTTTTAATGAAAAGAAGATTTATCATCATTGCCCACCCCAATCATGCAAGGTGGGAATTGATTGATTATAGGCTTCACTAAAGCTGCTATCTCCAATTTTTAATATAAAAATTACTTAACTCATTTAAACAGTAAAGACAACCAAATAAATTAATACAAATGTGACATGATCGTCCTAAAATATCCTTATATAATATTATATTAGGTCTCAATTTATAAGTTACGCAAATTAGTTAAGAAAATGATAAATATCAGATAAAAATGAATAAAATTCTTATATTTAGAAATAACTCCAACCTTTAAACTAGCTAGCTCCTATATTAAAAACCAAGTAGTATAAGAATTGAAAATTCATTTGGTCATGTGTTGTTTGCTTATCTTCGTCTTACTTTAATCTTCCTCCCATTTATTTAATAAATAAATCACTAACCGAACGTAATAATGAGAAGTTTGCAAAAATTAATACTATTACCAGTCTTAAATATAATATCTTATTTATAGTCTAAATTTAGGTAAAAGAATTTTTATAGTGCAAATTGACTATAAACTATATCTTATATATTTAATATGGGAGGTAGTAATTGATAAAAAAATCCCATAAACTATCAATCATATAACATCTTATTGATCAAATACTTTTTAAATATTATTTTATATGAATATCCTCTTAAACTTCAAATTGCATGAAGATGACTCTTACTTTCTGTCATATTATATTATTTTAATGAAATAAGAGATGAAATAACGGCAGGAAAATTATTTGCATAGATAATGTACAAATTTATTGGAATTTATTTTAAAGTTTTAAAAGTTAAAAATTATTGATAAATATATAAATTTATATATAATGTAGTCGAAGTATTTATTAAATGGGATTTGGATGTTTAATTTTATAAATACGAAAACGACAAGCATTATGTATTTGGAATCATCACCAAGAAAGAGTGAGGTGGGAGACGACATGAGTGAGACGGGCCACCTTCCCTTGACAATCCCTCTTTTAGAAAGATCGTCATTAGATAATGATGAGGAGGGGGGGGGGGGAAGATATGTATTTCGTTTCAATATATTGATTTTAAAAGGGTTAAAAGGTAATTTGTGTTTATATTTTTTTTTTCCCCAAAAGTATGGGGTACCCTAAGGTGTGCCATGTTCTCTGTTTCAAATGGTTTTAAATGGCAATGTGACTTGTCCTGCAACCAAGGTCAGCTATAACCATTAAAGTAGCTTTTTTTTTTTTTTCAAACAATTAAAGTAGCTTTTTTAAAAACTTATTTAGGAATAAAACTGCAATCAATAATTGAACTTTATTCATAAACTTTTAAAAAAGTATTTAATTTGAGTTTTTTAATCCATTATGAATTACACATGTACATTTTAGGTCAAACAAAATATTTGATAGTCAAAGTCATGTTAAGGGCCATATTGCTATGTTTAATGTTTAAAAGGACATTGCAGTACTTAATTAATACTCCTCTGGTCCTTAATATAAGATCTATTTAACTAATTTGATTAGATTAAGAAAGTTAGGTAAGTTAATTAATTATAAGAAAAGTAACACATTTTTTTTTAAAACACCATAATCATCTTTCTTAATACCCTTTCTCCCTCCTCTACTTGATTATGGTTAAGGGAGTATCTATAGGGGTAATTTAGAGAACATTAATAAATATGAGAAATGGGTCTTACATTTAGGACCAAAACCAACTCAAGAATTGGATCCTATATTAAGGACCGAAGGAGTAGTTTGAAATATCCAGTCTTTCTTAAAGAATAGTTTAAGAGAAAAATATCTTTTAACCCCATTTTTAGAGGTTTTGAAAAAACTTAGTTCCTACGATTGATTAAAAAAAAAGTAATAACTTCATTCTTCAAGTTATGAGTAGACTTAATGAAATTTTTAAAAAAAAAAAAGTTGCTGAAAATAAATGCTGACACGAAGAAAGGGAGGAAAAAAGGGAGCATTTGATGCTAAGGGCTGTTTATTTTCTTGTTTTGAAAATAATTCTTTATTTTTTAAAAAATAAAAAATTTGTGTGGTTGTTAAATTTTAATTAAGTGTAATTGTTTTATATTTTTTCTTTTGTTATTTTTAATTCTTCGCTTTATTCATGGTCACGCTTCCCACTTTATTTCTTGCGCATTTATCAATCTCTCAATTCTTTCTTATTGCACTCTCTGCCTTATTTCTCGCACTCTATTAATTCTCTAATTTAATTTAAGAACAATGGTTTCAAATAAGTTTTTTTATGTTTCTTTGTTTTTAAATTTAATTTTTTAGACTAATTATCCAAACATATCTTTTTAATTTTTATTTTTAAAATTTGTTTTAAAAATTTATTCTAAAAACATAAAAACAAAAACAAACAAATCCTGAACTACTTGTCCAGTCTTTTGTTTTGTTGCTACAATGTAGCTACTTTTTTTTTTTTTTTGGTTAACCTGGTTCATTTAATTTACAGTCTTGTTCGAGAAATGAATTCATTTCCCACTACGGAAAAATAGATGTTGAACATAAAGCAGAATTCATTTGGATCGGAGTAAGACAAAATCACAATATGTGTGTGTGGGGACTGCGGACCACTTGTTTTCTTGATGTGACTTTATAATTTATTTTCCTTTTTCCTTAACGAAAAATCTACAGTTTAACGTTTTCACCATAACGTTTTTCACCTTTTCATTTATGGAGTTTTAATTTTCAACATAAAAAATTGACATTAAAAGATTTTTTTAAAAATATTTTTGATGAAAACATTATTTTCAGAACCTTAAGAAGTGACGTGCATGTGTTTTCATTTTCATAACAGAAGTAATAAGTGATATGTTCGACCAAAAAAGCAAAAAGAATAAGTAATATGGGACTTTTCTAATAGAGAGAATATTGGAAAATAGTATTTAGCACTCTAATATTACTTCTTGATTGCGTTCACACTTCTTCAATAGCATAATCTTATTCATAATGTATTCATTACCCTAAATTATAAATAGGAGAGTACTTAAAAAAAAAATTAAAATACTGAAAGCATTATAAATAAAATTAGGGCATTGGATTCTAAGTAAATAAATTATAGTATTAATGTACTGATATTTATTTATTGAAAATTGATTTAACTAGATTCTAACGATTATATCAGTTGACAGGAGCTGTTTCAATTTAACCATTAGTCTCGAGTTTGAAACATGGGAATGTACCATTTTAAGGGCCTGGGACACCAACCTTAATAGTTCTTATCATGTCTCGATCCAAATTAGTCTGAACCTGTTATTATTCCTGAAAGATGACCTAGATCAAATACCGGGTGCTTACACAGGAAAAAGAAAAAAAGGAAAATTGACTTAACCAGGATAAATGTACAAGACAGGTCACATTCGATTGTGCCTCTGGTTCCAGGAATCACGCGGGGCAAAGGGTGACAGGCCTCAAGCCATACCCAGATAAGCCACCAGAGTCAGGTGCCCGGTGACCACCCCAATGAAACCTGAGAGCAGCAGAACACCAGCCTATTGAAGCGCCAAAAATGGCCAACTATGGCAGTTCAATAGGTACACAACACCTTGCTGATTCTTTTTGCCTTTATATAACTACAAATTTAGTAAATACTATCCTCTTGTTCTGTAAATGTTTGATGAACTGTCACTTCTTTTTCCTCCATGAAGTTCATGAAGATCATCTTACTTTGTTAGGTGTTCTCAGACTTTTGTCTTATCAGAACTTCAGACTTGTGTTGATACCATCTGCTTGTTCTTTAACTGTATGACTATCTCCCCCCCCCCCCCCAAAAAAAAAAAAAGGCTCTTGAGGGCATCTTATCATTGTGGTGCGTCTCTTTTAAATCATAGAGTAATATTTCTTTGTATTCAGTCAGTGCCTTCTTACGCTGTACAAAATGATAAAACGCTCTTTTGATGCATATACAGGGGACGTCCCAAGGTTCTGTCTCCGAGATTTTGATTTCACTTCCTTTTGCACTCAAAGGAGCATCATAGACACCGTGAATCTTTTCTTTCTCTGTGCCTTTTACATATCCTTGCTTTGCAATTTTATCAGAAAAAACAATACAAGTGACAGCCCCAGAAAAGGATGGGTTTGTTCGGTAGTCTCAGTCTGTTGTGCTCTCATAAGCATTGCATATTTCGGTAATGGTCTGTGGTGTCTTATTGCCAAATCTGAAGACTTTGGGAAGCTGAGGTGGTTGGTTTATTTTTTCAGAGGAGTGGTCTGGATTTCTCTAACAGGATCTTTACTTGTTCAGAGATCTAAATGTGTAAAAATTCTAAACCTTGTTTGGTGGGTCTCTTCATGCACACTTGTTTCAGCTCTCAATATTGAGATTCTGCTAAAAGAGCATGACATTCAAATACTTGATCTGGTCCAATGGCCTGTGCATTTTTCACTTGTTTTATGTGCCTTCCAAAGCCTTTATTCTGCACCTCAAAGCACTCAAACTACCACTATGTCAGAGCCTCTTTTAGCTCAAAAGGATGAAAATAAAGAATCAAAACTTGCACGTGCCAATTTTTTCAGCAAATTGACTTTCTCATGGATCAATTCCCTACTGAATTTGGGCTATTCAAAGCCATTAGCTCTTGAAGACATCCCATCTCTTGTTTCTGAAGATGAAGCTGCTTTAGCCTACGAAAAGTTTTCTCATGGGTGGGATTTTTTCACAATGGATAGGAGCAAAAGAGATAGTAACAAAAACTGGGTTATGTGGTCCATATCAAGAGTTTACTTGAAAGAGAATTTTCTCATAGCAATCCTGGCATTACTCAGGACATTTTCTGTAGTAGTTTCTCCTTTGTTGCTTTATGCTTTTGTGAACTATTCAAAATCTAAGGAGGAAAATCTGAGGGAGGGTCTTGCCATAGTAGGTTGCCTGATCATTTGCAAGGTAATTGAATCTCTGTCACAGAGGCACTGGTTTTTTCAATCACGAAGGTCGGGAATGAGAATGAGATCAGCTCTAATGGTGGCAGTATATAACAAGCAACTGAAAGTTTCAAGCGTAGCCAGAAGAAGACACTCAACTGGGGAAATCGTAAATTACATAGCAATTGATGCTTATAGGATGGGAGAATTTCCATGGTGGTTTCACACGACATGGACATTAGCATTACAACTTTTTCTGTCCATTGGAGTCCTATTTGGCGTTGTTGGTCTTGGTGCTCTTCCTGGTTTAGTCCCTCTTCTCATATGTGGCTTTCTTAACATACCCTTTGCAAAGATCATTCAAAAGTGTCAATCCGAATTTATGGTTGCACAGGATGAACGTCTAAGGTCAACTTCAGAGATCCTAAATAATATGAAAATCATAAAGTTGCAATCTTGGGAGGAAAAGTTCAAGACCTTGGTAGAAAGCCTTCGTGCCAACGAGTTCAAGTGGCTGGCTAAGGCACAGATCATAAAAGCTCATGGTTCATTCGTATATTGGATGTCTCCAACGATTGTCTCCTCGGTGATCTTCCTAGGATGTGCTCTTTTGCAAAGCTCCCGTTTAAATGTTGGATCCATATTTACTATTCTTGCTACTTTGAGGGCCATGGGTGAACCTGTTAGAACGATTCCAGAGGCTCTTTCTGTTCTAATCCAAGTTAAGGTCTCCTTTGATCGCCTCAACACCTTTTTGCTTGATGATGAGCTAAGTGATGATGCCATTGGAAGAAACTTAATGCAAAATTCAGTTAATACCGTGGAAATTCAAGCAGGTAACTTCAGTTGGGATCCGGAATCGATGTCTCCAACTTTGAGAGATTTGAATATGGAAATCAAATGGGGGCAGAAAATTGCAGTTTGCGGACCAGTTGGAGGTGGAAAATCATCATTGATATATGCAATTCTCGGCGAGATACCCAAAATTTCAGGAACTGTGAGTTAATAATGAAGAATTGTTCCGTTTAGTCTTTTTTTGAAAAACCAAATCACAGGATAAGAGTTCAACTTTGGAGCATGCAATGCTAATTGGAAACTTATGCTTTCTGGTTTTTGTCCTATCTTTGGAGATTGACTTAATTATGTGGCTTATATGATTATTGGACTCTCCAACCTAAAAAGCTAGCGTGTGAAGTGTTAGTCTTTTAAAGTCTACTCCTCTAGTCCTATTTATAAGGCACTTTCAACATGTTTCACACAGACCAAGGAAAACCTTAAACTGCATTAACTCTCCATTAAAATATAGCAACTTTTCAACTTTATCCCTATTTAACATATACTCCTTTTAAAAAAAGATAACTACTTACATTATAATAAATGAAGGACAAAATAGTACATTCACACTGAAAAGTTAATGAAGTGACTTATAAATAGGACAAAAAAAAACCTTCTCTCTCTGCCCTATAAATAGGACCATAGGAGTATTATAGACTAAAGTATATATTTAGTCCTTTAACTTTATACAAAGTTTTAATTTAGTCTCTTAATTTTAAAAAGCATACATTTGATTCTTTAACCCTAAAATCGTAGGCTTCAATGAAATTTTTTTGTAATAATCATAAATATTTTAAAAATTAAACTTAATATGTTAGCATTTGAGAATATCTTATCAGCATTTAAAATCTTAATGTCATCATTTTTTTAAAAAAATTTAGAGTTAAAAAGACTAAAAGTATACTTTTTAAAATTAAAGAATCAAACAGAAACCTTATACAAAGTTATAGGATCAAATGTATATTTTAGCCTCTATTATATTAATTTTTGACCAGGAAAGTCTATATTTTGACCAGGAAAGCCTATATTAATTAAGACAATGGCATCAAATAACTCGTACACTAGCCTTCAGGAGTATGGCTCTCCGTCTCTCCCGTAGTCCATATAACATTAATGATTAAATAAAAAACTTCACACAATTTTTTCTTTTCCCTCGATACTAAACACAGGTTAACGTGGGTGGAACAGTTGCCTATGTTTCTCAAACATCTTGGATCCAAAGTGGGACAGTTCGTGATAATATACTCTTCGGCCAAGCGATGGACAATACCAAATATGAGAATGCCATAAAAGTCTGTGCCTTGGATAAGGATATTAATGCTCTTAGCCATGGCGATCTTACAGAAATAGGTCAGCGAGGGATCAACTTGAGTGGAGGACAAAAACAAAGGATTCAACTGGCTCGCGCCGTATATAATGATGCTGATATTTATCTCTTAGATGACCCTTTCAGTGCAGTAGATGCACACACTGCTTCTACCCTTTTCAACGTAAGAAGAAATTCTTTCAGATCCTTCCCATTGCGACACAACTCTGGCCTCATTTGAGTATATTAATCTTGGTTTCTTTCATGTGATTACAGGATTGTGTCTTGAACACTCTAAAGGAGAAAACCGTAATTCTGGTGACTCATCAAGTGGAGTTTCTCTCAAAAGTTGACAAAATCCTTGTAATGGAGGGTGGAGTAGTTACCCAGTCAGGATGTTATGAAGATCTTCTAACAGAAGGGAAAGCCTTTGAACAACTTGTAAATGCCCACAGAAAAGCAATATTAGGCTCAGATCAAAACCATGAGACCCCGGGAGAATATGAAGATGTAATAAACGTTCTTCAGCCACTGGAGTCTCGTGGATTTGATCTCTCTAAGGATCATAAGAATGAGCAGGTTTCTAGCAAAGATCAAGTGTTACAACTTACGCGAGAAGAAGAAAAGGAGATTGGAGATGTTGGGTGGAAGCCATTCTTGGATTATCTTTATCTCTCCAAAGGATCATTGCTTATGTGTCTGATCATTTTAGCACAGGTGGCTTTTATTGGTTTGCAAGCAGCATCAACCTTTTGGCTTGCTCTGGCCATTGAAGTACCAAAAGTAACAAATGGCATCTTGATTGGGGTTTACACATTAATCTCACTTCTAAGTGTTGGCTTTGTGTGGCTAAGATCTATCATGGGGGCCCACCTTGGATTAAAAGCTTCTGCTTGTTTCTTCTCTGGTTTCAATAATGCTATCTTCAAGGCTCCTATGCTGTTCTTTGACTCAACCCCAGTAGGAAGAATTTTGACCCGAGTGAGATGACTTTATTTCCAACTATATTGGTTAATTAACGTATATAATTTCCTTCTATTCATTGATAAACATTAAATTTAGCTAATCATTGTAGAAATGAATGTGAAATCTTCCTCTCTTGCAGGCTTCGTCAGATTTGAGTACGTTAGACTTTGATATACCTTATGGACTCACCTTTTCAGCAAGTGGTGCAATAGAACTTCTGACAATAATTGCAATAATGGTTTCAGTCACGTGGCAAGTACTTATTGTTGCAGTTCCCGCCTTAATAACTTCCAAATACATTCAGGTTTGTCCATTCCCTCGTTTTCTTTTTGTTGATTTCATATTCTGCCTCTGTTAAAATGAAGCTTATAACGACATTTTTGGTTGAAAGGGCTATTACCAAGCCTCTGCTAGGGAACTAATGAGAATCAATGGAACCACCAAAGCACCGGTTATGAATTTCACCGCGGAGACATCATTAGGAGTGGTGACTGTGAGAGCTTTCAACATGGCAGATAGATTTTACCAAAATTACCTCAAGCTTGTGGACACAGATGCAAAACTATTCTTTCATTCTAATGTGGCCACAGAATGGTTAATTTTAAGGATTGAAATACTTCAGAACTTGACACTCTTCACAGCAGCTTTGCTGCTTGTTCTACTTCCAAAGGGACTTATGCATCCAGGTAACAGTTTTATGAGAAATTAATTTATCTTTCTTTTTAAACGTTTATTTTATTTTATTTCATTATAAATATAATGTATTTTGGGTGCAGGCCTTGCAGGACTCTCTCTATCATATGCTTTGTCATTGACAATATGCGTAACTTTTATGAGTCGTTGGTTCTGCAACTTATCAAATTATATTGTTTCCGTTGAAAGAATCAAACAGTTCATTCACATACCAGAAGACCCTCCTGCAGTTGTGGAGAACAGAAAACCTCCACCTTCATGGCCCTCCAAGGGTAGGATTGAGCTTCAAGACCTTGAGGTGACAGAAACTAGTCATATGTTTTTTCCAAAGACCATCTCTTTTTATAATGTAGATAAATGAGTATGTCACTACGTTATTGATTTCAGATAAGGTATCGTCCAAATGCTCCATTAGTCCTTAAGGGAATCACTTGTGCATTCAAAGAAGGGAGTAGAGTGGGAATTGTAGGGAGGACTGGAAGTGGGAAAAGTACACTAGTAAGTGCTTTGTTTCGATTGGT
This sequence comes from Neltuma alba, assembly GCF_004799145.2. Taxonomy (NCBI): domain Eukaryota; kingdom Viridiplantae; phylum Streptophyta; class Magnoliopsida; order Fabales; family Fabaceae; genus Neltuma; species Neltuma alba. Next base: position 53,785 of record NW_021633928.1, read on the forward strand.
TGATCCTGCAAGAGGTGATATTCTTATAGATGGGATCAGCATATTACCAATGGGGTTGAAGGATTTGAGGATGAAGCTGAGCATTATTCCTCAAGAACCCACTCTTTTTAGGGGTAGCATTAGAACCAACTTGGATCCTCTTGGCCTCTACTCTGACAATGAAATCTGGGAGGTAAAGATTTAAGGAATTGCCTTTACAGTTTAAAGAATACGTACTCTATATATAATCCGATTATGTTCTACATGAGCTTTATAGCAAGTTCCTGTTTGATGTCTACTGTATTTGTTCACAGGCTTTAGAGAAATGCCAGCTCAAGTCAACAATCAGCAGGCTACCAAATCAACTGGACTCTTCTGGTGAGTTGGATTCAAGAACTTGACGCTTGTAATCTGACGTGTGTGTGTGTGTATAGAAACAACTCTGAGCAGATTACTAAGTACCATGCTCTGTAAAGTAACCCAAATGTCATGTGAAGACTTTTGCTTGGTTTTATTAATATTTTTAACTTTCTCAAACAAAAGCTTTTTCACCTTAAAATGTTAACTAAGAATAGACCTACTGTCTTTATATTTGCAGAAATAGTTTGAACTCAGGGTCTCTTAGTTCTGGAGGCTTAGATACTACTTTATCTCAAACGATATTTTTATATGTAATAATTCTAATTGGTGCTAGTATTAAAAGCTATATTTTGTCCTTGTCAAAACTAACAAAGAGTTGAGATGCAATGACTAAACTGATGTAATATGAAAATTTTGACAGTGAATGATGAAGGTGAAAATTGGAGTGTGGGACAACGTCAGCTCTTATGCCTGGGAAGAGTACTTCTGAAGCGAAATAAGATTCTTGTTCTTGATGAAGCCACTGCTTCCATTGATTCTACCACAGATGCCATCCTGCAGCAAGTTATTAGACAAGAATTTGCAGGGTGCACAGTTATAACTATAGCCCATCGAGTTCCAACTGTAATAGACAGTGATATGGTTATGGTCCTCTCTTCTGGTATGTTGAATCTTCTTCTTCCTCTTCCTTTTTAACTTTAAGACATATCAACATGATTTAACGAGTGAATTAAAGAGAAGCAACTGGTTATCTCTTACAGACTTACCAATTTTCTTTTACTTCTAAATTTCTTGTTCTCCCGAGAAAAATTCAGATACTATCACTTCTATTTTCGTCTGAATTTATTTTCCCCGTTAACATTTTTTTTTTCATTTTTTGAATTGCTATTTGGATGATGAATGCAGGGAAAGGTGGAAGTGGAATATGATGAGCCTTCAAAGCTTATGGAGACAAACTCTTCTTTCTCTAAACTGTTGCTGAGTATTGGTCCAGCCGCAACCAGAACCTCTCCTAAAATATACGAGTCTCTTGTATATGTGTGTATATACATATGCAACTGATCTCTTTAATCAATTAAGGGGATCTAAGTTGATGAACATAATAAATTAAATAAACATTTTTCAAAAGTATAATTAAAAGATCCTTCATTTTCCAGAAATCACGTCTTTTTTAATTGACTTAATGACATTTGGTTTTCACTCTACATTTTATTCTTTTTTTCCCCTTCTTTTTTTTTTTGGGGCTAATGCGACATCAGTTAAAGAAGTGAAAATACTATATAAATAATCAGTAACACAGGAAAAGATTCCTAGCGTGAAATTTTAAATTAATATATAAGGTTAATGATTAAAAGATTCCAAAACTAGCTACTATACATCAATAAACATGAAAATAATTGTGTGCATCCAAAATTGAAAAGGAAATTCAAAGTAAATAAATAATGCCATCTCTGTCTTAGATAGTGCTGGAGTTTTTTCAGATGACTAGGATTCCATGTCGTTAATGTAAATTAAACGATGTTTACGGCCTAATTAGGCGACTTTAGTCCGTGTTTGAAGTTTAATTCAGATTGTCTATGCTTATCAATTTGTATTAGGTGTGACGTGGAGAGGCCATTACGGCCAAATGCATTCAATAAACAAATCATTAAATATAATCTAACAATGAGAAGTTTGCAAAAATTATTACATAGCGTTTTGGATTTCTAATTTTTTTTTTAATTAAGAAAATGGGTGGGGACATAGGATTTTGGATCGTCTGCATAGCAGAGCTTTGCAGAGAGTGTACAAGTATGATTGGTGAAATTCATGGTCATTTTTACTTGACACTCTTTAGAAAGATCCAAATTAGATAATAATTAATGAGAAAAAGAAAGAAAATTATATATGTAATTGTGTATCATGCTAATTATTTATTATTATTATTAATGAAAAAATTAATTATTAGTAATCATGGATAAACTTTTGTAATAGGTTTCGATATTTTAAAAATTTCTACATATTTTAAAAATTCCTATCATCATCCTTAAAATATTTGAAGTTTATAAAAATTAATTTCTATAATTAAAATGTACATTTTCCTCAAAAACAATTTCATGATTAGCTTTATGTTGCAATTGTAGCTAAGGTAGAAAGATGTTAATTCCTTCTTAATTAAAAGATTTGT
>NW_021633929.1:0-60593 GCF_004799145.2 Neltuma alba
AAACGTAATATACTTTTATAGACCATAATTATAAATCCGCTCACCAACTTCATACTAGAGCATGCAACAGATAGAAATTTAGTTAACTGGTCTCCAAGCTAACAGTCAACTACAACCAAAGTCCAACCTCAAAAATGCCACAATAGAGTTTATATCTACAAAAAAAATTAAAAATTATCTCTATAATATTAGAATAGGCTACTCACAAAATTCTAGCCTCTAACTCCTCCTCTAAAAGCTTTGATTTTTACTCAGAATTCTAGCCTAAAAGACATTTCTCTAAGGTTTGGAATGAAAACATATATATATGATTTTAAACTCGATTCCTAAATTTTCCTTACTTAAATATCCTTTAATTATTAGATTATATTATTAGGATCATCAAATTATAATGTAAATAGACAAACTGTAAATTTATAACTTATATTCCATCTTCGAAGGACTTAGACAAATAGACTTAGTACGAACCAGCTTACTCTCACTACAGTAGTTAAACCCTTAATCTAACCATTGAATTTAATTTCCTATCTATCATGATACTATCCTCCAAATTATAGCTCAATCTAACAGTGAATGAAGTTTAAAATGCTAATTTACTACTCAGGACTCTATCTGCTAAATCTAAAAGATATAAGTTAAAAAAAAACATACCTAATAACTTGTAACTCGGAGATCAAAATGATGATCCAACCGTTGAAATTGACAATTTGGATGTCCCAAATGGGCTGACCAAATTTGAGTCCAATCCAACGGTTAATAAACTCAAAACTAGCACTTTTCTAAGACTACCTCAGATGTGTGCGAAAATTATTTACTCACTTCAAACTCATTCACTCTAAAGATTAGTCGATGTGGGACTTCTATACCATGGTATAATTTTCTAGAATATCATGCACACACAATCACACACAAAAACATTATTAAAATAATAATAATAATAATAATTTGCTTATATCTAACTTTTTTTTATTAACTTAATACTAAAATATATTTATAAATTTAATTAAATACTAGATAAAAATAAGGATGTTATAGAGGTGTCCATTCTTCTGTTGTGAAATGTAGAAGCTCCCAACTCATGTACTACTCTAGTGTCTCTTACACTCAAGGAACAAAAAATCGGACCGGACACTAAACCGGTTGAGGTAGTGGTTCAAGGGTTAATGGGTTAGACCGGGGTCAACTCGGGATCAAACCGGTCATATTAAAATAATTTAATTTAATTAAAAATGACAAAATATAACAATAATAATAATTACTAATAACAAAATATAAAGAAATACAATAAGAATTTGATTGTAATAATAATAAAGTACAACAATATTGAGAATTTTGATCTTTATAATTTTTTCAATAACTAAAATTAATAGTTATTGATGCCAAACTCATCATCAAAATTCATTTAAATCTATAATAATTGAGATATTAGGAGTTAAATGAGAAAAAATAGGATAAATATCAATATATTTATTTAAACCGGTTCAATACCGGTTCATACCGGTTTTCACCGGTTCACACCGGTTTGACCGGTTCAATCCGGTTTGAACCGGTCCCCGGTTTAGCTTATGAACCGGACCGAACCACTGACCGGTTCACCGGTTTACCGGTTGAACCGGCCGGTCCGGTCCGGTTTTTTTTACACTGCTTACACTATATTGCTGATGATTCAGGGCCATTTTCTTGATCAAATCCCATGCCTCTTCAGCAGTGGAGTCTATCAAAGATCCTCCTGATGCAGCATCTAACATACCCTTCTCCTGGTTCTTCAACCCATCATAAAAATATTGCATCAGTTGTTCATCTGGAATTTGATGATATTGGCATCTTAAGACAGGTCTTGGAATCTATTCCAATAGTCATAAAGAGACTCATCATAATCTTGCTTAGCTAAATAGATCTCCTTTCTCATTGATGAAGTCTAAGAAGTCAAAAAGTATTTCTCCAAGAATGCTTTCCTTAAGTTCCCCTAGCTGTGATATACATCAGTCACATGCCTTGAAAGGCTCATATACCACTCTCGAGCTTTACCTTCCAATGATAAACGAAAGACCTTCCACAGCACTTGGTCTAACGATGCTCCCACAGGCTTCATTCTCTGACAAACCATAGAAAGGGATTGTAAATGAAGATAAGGATCTTCTCCTGTCAAGCCATGTAATTTTGGAAGTGAGTTAATCAATAAACCTTTAATTTCAAAGTTAACTTCAAAATTTGGACATGTAGTAGTAAAGGGGTCAAAATTGACATCAGATGTGGTGGCTTCCCTAATTGTTCTTCTTTTAGGGTGCCCATTATTTTCTCCCACTCTCTCTTGTTCTCCATTCCCTCTGTTGCCACCATTCCTCACTTGGTTAGCATTAGCGTTAGAATTAGGTGGGTTAGGTGGTAAATTAGCCATGATCTCTTCTTCAATAGGTTTACTCTCGCTACTAGATAGGCTAGATTCCACTGGGATGTTTTCTTTTTCAACCACTAATTCACTTGTCCCCTCAACTCTCTTCTCTCTTCTTATCTCTCTAAGTCTCCTCTCAGTCTCAGGGTTAAAGGTACAAGCTTGGTTTTTCGTAGCATGCAAGAACAAAATCACAGAGAAAGAGCAAAGAAAATTGACTTGCAACACATAAAGTCAAATAAAAGTATGAATTGTGATTGATGCAAGTGTATGTATGAGTATAGGTATGTATGCATAGAAAGAAAGGCAAAAAGTTCAAGTTTCAAAACTTGTCCAAAAGGGTTCACCGCAGCGAAAGCAGAAGTTGGCCGCAGTGAAGGTGTCCCAAGAGGGATCCTCGTGAATTTTTGCTAGTTAGCCGCAGTGAAAGCAGGGGTTTGCTATGGCGAAAGGTCACAAAGAGCAAGACAGAGTTCTGGACGATGCAAATATAGAGTGAAAATACTAGGGGTATAGAAAATCAGTATATTTTTTTGTATTTCCAAAAATTTTGATGCTATGCTAAATAAAAACCTTTACTATGAGCATGTATGCACCTAAGCTATATAAAATGCAAGCTAAGAAGGCTCAAAACCTCAATTATTAGAAAAATGACACAAGCTAACCTAAAGAACCAATTTTTTGGCTCCCCGGCAATGGCGCCATTTGATTTTCACAACCTATTCTAGACCTTGGAGGTTAAATCAAAATTTTATGCAAGGATTACACTATAGGGTGCAACCTCAGGTCGTTTCACTTAAATGGAGCCTAAACGAAATGGACTTAAGCTAACTTAAATGTCATGCAATGCAAACTTGAACATAAACAGGGGGTTTGGTTTTTCAAAATCATTAAGTAAATTGAATGTATGATAAATAAAATATTTTTAGATTTTTAGGAAATGAGTAATGAATGCTAGTAAAACAGATAACCAAACAATGATTGAGATCCTCTTAAAGGTGTGCTCAGGTTGTCATAGTTCAAAATCAATTGATATGGGAGTAGAAATCACTAAGTTTCAAAATGATAAACCTTAAAGTACTCTTTAAGTCCAAAATCTTAATAAATGAACTCTATTTCTCAAGATCCTGTGAAGTGCTCTTAGTGTGTGTAGAAAGATTGATTAATGCAATAGGTCAAATGCAATCAAAATCAACTCAATATCAAGACACAACCATGTAAGGGTAGAGAGAATCAAAAGATTACAACTGACACACATGAAACTTCATATGTTTAAGCTTAAGGTTCTACAATAACCAATCCACTACACAAATGAATATCTAAAGTTGATTACAACTATAATCAAGTAGGTCAACTATAAATTACAAATCCTAAATCTAGAAATTCATAAATTCATAGCTGAACCAGGATTAAACAACTCCCCTTCTTAGCTGTACTCCAGCCATCGCTAAACCTTTAAGAGGAAGGAAAATGCCTAGCCACATATAGAAATTTGAAGCATCTCAACTAGGAATGAATTTGAGCTTCCCATAGTGGAGGTTTGATAGTGGAAAATGAAAGAAATTAGGGTTAGATGAGAGAAAGATGAGAGAGAACAAAGGTAGAGGCTGTGGTTTGAATGAATGATGTCACTTACACGAAAATAGGGTTTCTAAACTGGTATTGACGTGTACTGGGTCGGTTTTTGAGAATGGGTAGGTAAAATTTCTGAAAATGGTTCGGGTCTGGGTTCCTGATTCGAGGGGTTCGCCGCGATGATGATATGGTTTCACCACGGCGAACCATGGCTGAGAAGACTTCTGCTTGATATGGTGTCTTTACCGCGGTAAAGGTAGAAGTTGGTTGTGGTGAACCTTCCTAAAGGGATCTTCAGGTGGAGAATCCTTGCTTCATCACGGCGAAACATGAGTTGGTCGCAGTAAAACCTGGCAAAGGCATTGTTGTGTTTTGTGTGTTGTACTTTCTTAGTCTTGACTCTTGGCTTTTTTTTTTCTTGAGTGTCCTAAAATAAAAGAAATGGTTTGAGGTATCGATTGTCCCAAAAATTAATTAAATGCAATTAATGAATAAATATGACAATTTTACCCTCAAACAATGCTAACTCAAAACTAAGACCCTCAATCTCAATTAAGCACAAATATCATTAAAATGAGCCAAAAAGTGTAACAAAAACATAGAAAATGCCATCAAATAATATAAACAATCTGAGCTCAATCACCAAGCAAAGTATTTATGCTAAATGAACTTGCTAATGCATACTTTCACTTAATGCATATACCATATTAAGGACATAACATACTTTTCATTCATAACACTCAATATAGCATAAGCCAAGGTATTACACGTATGGAGTTATACATCACATAACATCATCATCACATCCACATCATGGCATAGCAACATAGCATAATATAAAGCAATAAACACAATGCAAGTCAACATTAGATGATAATTGCTAGCTATCTTTTTCAAGCTTTATCTTTTCCTTTAAGCTCTTCCTCTCTTGAGCAAATCTTCTTCTCTTTGGACGCTAGCCTATTGATAATGCAATAGGACATTATCATTTATTATCCATCCAAAATATTAATCAAATAACCCTTAAGCCCCTTTTCTTTGATTTTTGGGTGATTCCTTACAACTTTGATTCTTTAAAACTCTTGGGCTATTTCTACATAATTTTTCATGTAGATTTCAAATATCTATTTAGATTTATGAAAATCCAATCCCTCTCTATAGATCTCATTTTGGCCGAATTGAATCATCTTGAATAAGGGTTGGACTTCCTTTCCAAAACTCACTGAAAACTAATCAAAACCTATCCTTTTCAAGTGTTTAATTTATGCATTAAACCTTTGATTAAACCCTTCCATAATTTTTGAAAATTTGGCAGTATCTCCCCATGGAAAATGGCCATCCAAAACCACATAAAATCATATATAAACAGCCCACATAATTAACAAAGAGTTTAGGAGCTTACCTTGGTGATTCCTTGAACTTAGATGGAATTTCTCTTACTAAAAATAGCTCTTTCTCTCTCTAAACTCAAGAGCAACATAATCTCCCTTATGGTTCCTTGTTTGGCCAAAATGTGAGGGGTCTTGGTGGCTATTTATAAGCCAAGCATTAACTAACTGCCATCAAAGTTCATAAGAATTACAATGCTTAGGTGTCAAGCTAAACTTCCTTCTTGAATTTCCTCTTTCCTTAATTTAATTCCAAATGAAAAGGATTTTAAAATTTGAAATCCTCTCCACCCCTAGCGTGACAAGTGGCACAATGAGAGCCAAGCAAAAATGAGTGTACTTTTCATCCTTTTTAGCACTATTTTGATACTGAATTAGCTCCGTCTATTTCGATATCAATGATTTGAGCTTCCTAATTAATTTTTGTTAGATCCTTAACATTTCCTTATCAATTTTATCTTCCAAAAGAGCCCTTCTTTACTCCCATAATTAATTTATATCATTAAAAGAAAAGAAAACCAATTTCTTTACTATATTAGTTTTCTTACTCGGGAGTTATCTTTTCAGGTCTCTAGGCTTCTTAAAACTTTTCTGATTATTTTATAATCTTTTATAAATCCCATAGGAGTTTCATGAATTTTCTTGGGATTTATCTAGCCTTATAAGTATTTATTGGGAATTTTTCTGAATAAAACCCCAATTAGCATAATTAGACTTTAAATTCCCTTAAAGATTAACCAGGGGTATTTTGGGAATAAAATCACTTGTACAATGTGTTATAATTCTCAAGACACTTTATCCTTATTTTTTCATAATTTTCTAAGCCTTAAAACTACTTTTCATAATTAATTTTTGACCAAATTTTCCAATTATTCAATATTCAATAATTACTAAAAATTCAATAATTATTGCCTTCCATCATAATTTCATCCTTTGAGCCTCAAATACTGTCTAAGAACCTTTTCTCTACCTTTCATAATTATTTGCCAAAATTTTGGGAATTTCTAACATATTTTCTTAAATTTCCATATTTCTTTTCTCCTATTCTGGCCTTTAAATGTCTTGGGATTTTCTTACTCTTAGTTATAAAATTTCTAGATGTGACATTTCTCCCCTCTTAGATAAATTTCATCCTCAAAATTTAAAGTATACCTTAAAGGAAAAAATCCTGGATATCTTTCCTTCATGTCCTCTTCTATCTCCTATGTTACTTCTCCTGGTGACAGACCTTTCCAGACTACTTGGACCAACAGAATTTGCTTATTCCTTAGCTACTTAACCTTTCTGTCAATGATTTGCTTTGGTTTGATCTTAAAAGACAGGTTGTCTTAAAGTACATTGTCATCATACTGGATGACATGAGTTGGGTTTGGTTGGTACTTACTCAATTGGGAGAGATGGAAGACATCATGAATTTGGTTCAATTTCAGGGAAAAGGCCAACTTGTAAGCTACTGGTGCCACTTTTAACAGAATCTAGGATGGTCTAACATACTTTAGGCTTGACTTTCTCATCTTTAGGGATTGACCCACTCCTATAGTTGGAGAAATCTTAAAGAATATATGATCCGTAGCTTCAACTCTAACAGTCTTCTCTTAGTGTCAGCATAACTCTTTAGTCAATTCACCTTTTTGAGGATGGTAGGATGTGCTAAATTTGAGAGTAGTATCCATTTCTTTCTACAGAGCTCTCCACAAGTTCAGTGTGAACCTTAGATCTCGATCAGAAATAATACTGCTTAGGACACCATACAGCCTAATAATCTCCTTAATGTAATAGCCTTGCTAACTTTTCAAGCATATCTTTCACATTCACCACTAGAAAATGGGCTGACTTGGTTAACTGATCCACTATGACCCACATCGCGTTGTAGCCTGACGACATATAGGGTAATCCCATAATGAAGTCCATGGAAATACTACCCCATTTCCACTCAGGGAGGTCTAGGGGTTATAAAAATCCTGATGGTTTTTGGTGCTCTGCTTTTATCTTCTAGCATGTGAGGCATCTTGCCATATATCATGTGATATCTTATTCTATACTGGGCCAACAAAACACTTGCTTAGGGTCTTGGTACATCTTAGTTATTCCCGAGTGAATCGTGTACTTGCTCTCATATGCCTTACCCAGAATTTGCTTTTTGAGGCCATTTATTGGAGGGAGATATGTTCTTCCTTTATACTTTAATATTCCCTCAATTGAGATTTCTAAATCTCTAGTCTCGTGGTTTAATACCTTAGCTGGAAGGGTCCTTGCTAACTTATCCCTTCTTTGAGCTCTCTCAATGCGATCGGTCAATAAGACTTCCGTTCCTGCTTCTTTTGCTTCATCAGATGTCAACTGTATCTGATAGATAGAACCCTAATCTCTAATACCTTCTAAAAATTCACCCTTTTAATCATCAGGGTTGCCACTTGTACCATCTTCTTGCTCAAGGCATTAGCTACTACATTGGCCTTTCCTAAATGGTACTTGATCCAGCAGTCATAGTCTTTAAGTAGCTCCATCCATTTTCTCTACCTCATATTCAGCTCTTTCTGATCTTGTAGGTACTTAAGACTCTTATAACCACAAGACAGTTCTACGGTAACCCTGTACAAATAATGCCTCCATATCTTTAAGGCATAAATGATTGCTGCTAACTCTAGGTCATGTGTGGGGTAATTCTCCTCATGAGACTTTAGCTATCATGGGGCATAGGTGACGACTCTGCCTTACTACACCAGTATACATCCCAATCCCTGTTTACTCACATCTATGCACACTACATATGGTAGTGTCAGATTAAGGATCACTAGTACTGGAGTAGAGGTCGGCCTTTGCTTTATTCTTGAAAGCTCGCCTCACACTTACCGTCCTACACAAACTGCTGATTCTTCCTGGTAAGCTTGGTTAATAGTTCAACAATCTCAAAAAGGTCCTGTATAATTCTCTTATAGTAACTTGCTAACCCTAAGAAACTTCTCATGTCCATTACTGTCTTGGGCTGTTCCTAGTTGAGCACTACCTCAACTTTACTGGGATCCATGACCACACCTTCTTTCTTAATTACGTGGCTTAGAAATCTAACTTCATTTAACCAAACCTCACCTTTAGTAAGTTTGGCGTAGAGCTATTTCTCTTTTAGTGTACTTAGAATAGTCCTTAAATCCTACTTGTGTTCCTCTCAAGATTTGGAGTACACAAAAATGTCATCAATGGAGACTACGACAAACCAATCTAAGTACAGGCAAAAAATCTGATTCATATAATCCTTAAAAATTACAGGGGCAATTGTTAAACCAAAGGGTATTACTAAGAACTCATAGTGCCTGTATCAGGTCCTAAAAGTAGTCTTTGGAACATCCTTAGCTTTTACCCTCAGCTAGTGGTATCCTAATTGTAAATCGATCTTTAAGAATCCTTAAGCTTAAACCCTTGCCACCCAACCTTAAATATGCTTTCTTAGAGTCTAATGAGCAACTCCCTGTCATAATTGCTAACTACCTTTCCCTAAAAAAGGAAGACATGTTGCTTAATGTGTTGAAAATTTATAAGAAAGCTATAGGATGGACCTTAGCTGATATACCTGGTATTTGCCCAACCATCTACACATATAGGATCCTTTTAAAGCAAAGGGCAAACCTAGTAAAACAAAATCAAAGCAGAGTCAATCCTTTGATTAAGGAGGTAGTTAAGAAGGAGATCTTAAAGCTCTTAAGTGCGGGAATCATTTACACCATTTCGAATAGCAAATGGGTCAGCCCTGTTCAGGTAGTACCTAAAAAGAGTGGCTTGACTATAGTGAAAAATGAAAAGAATGAACTCATACCAACTAGAGTCCAAAATACATGGCGTGTTTGTATTGACTATAGGAAACTCAACGATGCTACACGCAAAGACCACTTCCCCATTCCCTTTGTTGACCAAATGTTAGAAAGATTAGCAGGTAAATCCCACTATTGTTTCCTTGATCATTTTTCTGATTATTTTCAGGTACCTATTGCACTGGAGGACCAAGAGAAGACAACATTCACTTGTGATTTTGGGACCTACGCTTACAGAAGGATGCCATTCGGACTTTGCAATGCCTCAAGAACATTCCAACGATGCATGATGTCAATCTTCAATGATTTCTTGGGAGATTGCATGGAGGTATTTATGGATGACTTTAGTGTGTATGGTAACTCCTTTACTGCTTGCCTATCTAGCTTAGAAAAGGTTTTACAAGGATACATTGAAAAAAAGCTAGTGTTGAATTTTGAAAAATGCCACTTTATGGTTAATAAGGGCATAGTTTTGGGCCATTTGATTTCTTACAAAGGCATAGAAGTGGATAAAGCAAAAATTGAAATTATCTCTTCCCTCCCATACCCTACTAATCTTAAAGAAATTTGATACTTTTTGGGGCATGCGGGGTTCTATAGGAGATTTATTAAAGATTTTAGTAAAATAGCCTTACCACTTTCAAACGTCTTAAAAAAGGATGCAGAGTTTGAATTTAATGAAATCTGTAAGATTGTGTTTGATACCTTGAAAGCTAAACTGATTTCCCCACCCATCTTAGTTGCTCCCAATTGGGACTTACATTTTGAGATTTCCTATGATGCCTCTAACTTTGTTGTTGGAGCCATGTTAGTACAGAAGGAAGATAGATTCTCAAGGATGATCGCCTCTGCATCAAAAACTTCAGATGCTACGCAAGTTAATTACACAACCACTAAGAAAGAGCTTTTTGTTGTAATTTTTGCTCTAGATAAATTTAGACCGTATTTGATTAACTCCAAGGTTGTTGTATTTACTAACCATGCAGCAGTATAGTATCTTTTCAAGAAACCTCACTCAAAACCTCGGTTTCTTCGTTGGGCTCTCCTTTTACAAGAGTTTGATCTTCAGATCAAGGACCGAGCTGGAGATAAAAATCATGTGGCAGATCACTTAAGCCAGTTACCCATAGACACAAGGGGAGTTGATAAATCTGACCTTATCTTTGATTCTTTCCCTGATGAGATATTATGTTCCACAAAGAATAAGGTATGTAGCATGGTTATTGATAGTGGTAGTGTTACCAATGTTGCTAGTACCTTACTTGTTTCAAAGTTGGACTTTCCTACTATGAAGCATCCTAAACCTTATAAATTGCAATGGTTGAATGATAGTACTGAGACTAAAGTCACTAAGCAAGTTTTGGTTTCTTTTCCTATTGGGAACTATCATACTAAAGTTCTATGTGATGTGGTTCCCATGCTTGCTGGACATCTCTTACTTGGAAGGCCATGGCAATTTGATAGTAAAGCTCACCATGATTGTTACAAAAATTGTTATTCTATACCATTCAATGAAAAAATCATTACATTGAAGCCTCTTAGACTAAAAGAAGCTTGTGAGGACCAAGTGAGGATTGAGCAAGATTGCAAAAGAATGAATCAGTTGAAAGAAAAGGAGAGAGTGGAAAAGAAAGAAACTAAAGAGAGAGAAAAGAAAAAGAAAGAACATGAGAAAAGTGAAAAAAAGATAGAGAGTTTAATTTTTGGAAAAAGTGAGGTTAAGAAAGCACTATTGAGTGAGCAAGTCTTGGTGCTTGTATGTAAGGATGCTTATTTTTCCACTAACAATCTTAACCCCTCTTTGCCTCTAGTGTTGTGTCTTTATTACAGGAATTGGTGATTTATTCCTAGATGAGATACCTGAAGGGCTTCCTCCCTTAAGAGGAATTGAGCATAGGATTGATTTTATTCTTGGAGCTTCTCTACCTAAGAGACCTGCTTATAGAGCCAATCCTGAGCAAACTAAAGAAATTCAACACCAAGTAGATGAGCTTATGAGGAAAGGCTTTGTGAGAGAAAGCTTAAGCCCATGTGTTGTTCCAGTACTCTTAGTGCCTAAGAAAGATGGTTCGTGGCAAATATGCGTTGATTGTAGAGCCATAAACAAAATAACAGTTAAGTATTGCTACCCTATTCCTAGATTAGATGACATGTTGGATGAGTTGCATGGTGCTACTTTATTCTCTAAAATTGATCTTAGGAGTGGTTATCATCAAATTCGCATGAAAGAGGCAGATGAATGGAAAATAGCATTTAAAACTAAATTTTGGATTATATGAATGGTTAGTTATTCCTTTTGGGTTAACTAATGCATCTAGTACTTTCATGAGCTTGATGAATCATGTTTTTTTGTTTATTTATTGGGAAATTTATGGTTATCTACTTTGATGATATTCTTGTCTACAGTAGAACAATAGATAACCATGTTATTCACTTACATAAGGTGTTTCAAACTCTTAGGGAGAATAGCTTATATGCTAATTTTTAAAAATGCTCCTTTTGCATGGATTTTGTTGTGTTTCTTGGTTTTGTTGTAGATGCTCAAGGGATTTGTGTGGATGAAGAAAAGGTGAAGAATGCCAATGAAGTCAAGAGCTTTCATGGACTAGCAAGTTTCTATAGGAGGTTTGTCAAAGATTTTTGAACTATTGCTGCGCCTCTAAATGAGCTTGTTAAGAAGCCTGTGACATTTAAATAGGGTGAAACACAAGAAACAGTTTTTAATACCTTGAAAGAGAAATTAACCAATGCACCACTTTTGTGTTTACTTGATTTTAATAAAGTTTTTGAAGTTAAATGTGATACTTCTGGAATTGGTATTGGTGTTGTTTTAATGTAAGAGTCTAGGCCTATTCTTACTTCAGTGAGAAATTAAGTGGAGCTTTTTTGAATTACTCTATTTATGATAAGGAACTTGTCACATCCAGTAATATGGCAACTAGGAATAAGGATATTCCTAAATATTTAAAGGCCAAAAATGATCAGGAGAAATAGAAGAATTTTGGTGGAAAATAATTATTATAGTTTTCCAAGCCAATTATGAAAAGTTTGACTAATTAAGAAAAATTGGTCAAGAATAATTACGGAAAAATAATTCTGAGTCTCAGAAAATTAAGGAAAAATAAGGACAAGGTTCCTTGAGAATTATATGGGATTATAAAACTGGTCTTATGACCAATTTGCCCTTAGAGAAATTACAAAGGAATTTAAGGGCAATTTAAGCTAATTTAAGGTCTTTATTTGGAAAATTCCAAATAAATATATTTAAGAAGAATAGAATCCCAAGAAAATTCCTATGATATCCCAAGAAATTATAAGATATTATGGAATTAAAAGAAGACCCTCAAGTATACAGGATTTTTCCCAATTCCTTTGAAAAGAGGAGAAATCAATAAAGAGAAGGAAATTAGTTTTCCTTTTTATTTAATTATTGGGAAATTAATTTTGAGACAAAGAGGGCAATTTGGGAAGATAAAAATAAGGAGAATAATTTATGGATCTGAGAGAAAATAATTACAGAGGCCAGAGCACTGTAACTATAGAAAAGAAGTTAAACCCGAAGTAAAAGTGCACTGATAAAGTGTTAATCAGAGTCTTGCACTTTACTTGGCCCACAAGTCGCCACTTGCTAAGCCTTTAATGGATGATAATTAAAGCTTTCCAAGTGTCAAGCTACCAATGGAGAGAATCTTGACTTTTGAAATTAATTTCAATTGTCATTAAGTTAATTAAGAGGGAAAATTAAGAAGGAGTAGGCACTTGACACTTGGCTCCTCATTAATGATGGTTGGTGGGATATTTTGTGCATTGAATGAGCTCATTTCCCCCCCTAAATCAGATCATATTTCCTGCAAGGCATGAAGAGAGGGAAAAAGAGAGAGCTTGAAGGAGAACCAAGGAAGAGCCATCAACTTTGGTCATTCAATCAAGGATTCAAGGTGAGTTCTTAGTTCTAGATGTGTTCTTACCTTGTTTTCCTTCTCTTTTATGGTTGAAAAAACTGTCCCCTCTCTCTCTAATGGTTTGCCGAACTGAATAATAAAAGGGGAAGGGAGTTTGGTTGTTAGATCTTGCTAAGACACAACAACACAAGTTAGATCCTAGTGTTTGCAAGTGATTATAGTTGGTTTTGAAGCATTTTTCATAGTTATTTCCTTAAGTGTTATTTTCAGCCAAAGCTAGTTATGGACCCTAGGATGTGTTTTTCAAAGTTTTGAGGCCTCCATTGTGTTCAAAATGAAAAATGGTGTAGGGTAAACCTAAAGAACAAGTGTTGGAAGCCATAGAATCAAAGTTGAGATTTTTGGATAATCAACCCTAAGGGTTCAGCCAATTCAAAATTGAAGGAAGGAAATTTATTTTTTTAAATCTAAGTAGATATTTGGAATCTACATGAAAAACCATGTAGGAAAAGGTCAAGAGGAAATTTTTAGGGTTTATGGAAATCAACTCTAAAAATTCAAGAACAAAGATAGAGGCTTTAAGGGGATTTAGGAGTACTTGAGTTATGATATTGATTCTTATGTAGAATGGTTGATGATTCTTGCTGCCATTTTTGTGGATTGCCATGTTAGGGTTTGGCATTTGTGGAAGCAAGAAAGAAGAGCAAGAAAATCAAAGAGCATTGGATTAAGGTAGTAAGATTTAATTAGCCTTAATGTTGAATGTTGCATTGATTGCTATGCAATTTCATGTGCTATTATGTGGTTGAACTAAATGATGAGAGTGATGATGATTGTGTAGCTATACTCCTTACTTTATATGCCTTGGCTATTGCATGTTAGAGCGCTACATGTATGAGGTAAAGTAGTTCCCTATTAATAGCAAAAGGTTGGAATGCTTGTAATTGATGCATGTTAATGTTTTGGTTGATTGATCTTGCTACTGGGATTTCTTAAAATCTCATCCTCCAAATATAATGTAACATTTTAGGACCTAAAACTCTCAAGAGCAAGCTGCAGATTGGAGGCTAAATTATGGTGTTACACCATAAAAAGTTCATGGACATTTGGTTATGTATAAATATCATTGGTTGGTGCTGTAATCCCTAAGCAGGACGTTAGTTTAGAGTCATGTTTTATTTAGTTACCGAACGAATTTCCTCACGAAATTTGGTATGCTTATAGTTGACATCCTGAGCTTCAGATTGATAGGCATCACGTTAAAAATATCCAAGTATACAATTTTTAATGATTTTTCAAAGTTAAAGGTCGGAATCTGGGAGAAAAGGGTTTTGGCAAATGGACAATGTTACCTTTCACAAAAACCTGACACTTTTTCATAAGGAATTGGATCATGAGATTATTTTTCCTTGAAATAGTACTTAAAGAGCTTTAAATATAATTTTGAACCACCCCAATTGGATTTTTGGGGAATAAGTTATGAATTTTTGAAGTTAGGCCAGAAAATTGGATTTTTACCCGATGAACAGTAAAAATCCGAAAATCAGTGTTTTTCATGAATTTTTGAGCCCAAGACCATCCAATGTGGTCTAAAATAGTTTTTATTAAACCCTAAGTTGATCCAATAGTAAGGTGTGACAGAACTCTATGCTTTAAAATAAACTTTAGAAACATGGCAATATTATTTATGGCCCAAGGAGTTCATTATTCACTCTGATTATGAAAGTTTGAAGTTTCTAAAGTCTCAAGGTAAGCTTAACAAGAGGCATGCTCACTAGTTGGAGTTTATAAAGATGTTTCCATATGTGATCAAGCATAAGCAAGGTAAAGAGAATGTTCTTGCTTATGCTCTTTCTAGGAGGTATTCTCTTATTACTTCTCTTCATGTTAGATTACTTGGATTTGAATCATTAAAAGGGTTGTATGACTCTGATTGTGATTTTTCCAAAATTTGGCTTTCCTTGAAAAGCATGGGGTGAATGACTTTTATAGATTTGATGGGTTTCTTTTTAAGAAAGATAAATCGTGCATTCCTAATTGCTCTATACGTTAGCTGCTTGTAAAAGAAACTCATGGTGGTAGTTTAATGGGTCACTTTGGTGTTGATAAAACTTTAGCTCTTTTGCATGAACACTTTTATTGGCCTCGTATGAGGAAAGATGTCATTTATGTTTATGCTAAATGTGTGACATGCAAGCATGTAAAGTCTAAGGTTCAACCTCACGGCTTGTACTTCCCCTTACTTGTACCTTCCTAACCTTGGGTAGATATTTCCATGGATTTTGTGTTAGGTTTGCCTAAGTCTTAGTCTAGAAAGGATAGTATCTTCATTGTGGTTGATAGATTTAGTAAAATGGCTCATTTTATTGCATGTACTAAAACAAATGATGCTGTCCATATTACTTACTTGATTTTTAAGCAAATTGTTGGGTTGCATGGATTGCCCGAAACCATTGTGAGTGACAGGGATGCGAAGTTCCTTAGCCATTTTTTGGAGGACTTTATTAACCAAGCTAGGAACTAAGTTGTTATTTTTTGCTGTGGCACATTCCCAAATTGATGGGCAAATTGAGGTAGTCAACAGAACACTTACTACCTTGTTGTGTGCGATAATCCAAAAGAACTTGAAGAATTAGGTTAGTTGTTTGCCTCATATTGAGTTTGCATATAACAGAGCTATTCACTCTTCTACTTCCTTCTCTCTATTTGAGGTTGTTTATGGCTTTACTCCTTTGTCTCCTTTAGATATATTATCATTGCCTTTTAACGAGCAAGCAAATCTTGATGGTAAGAAAAAAGCTGAGTTTTTGCAGGGATTGCATGCGAAGGTAAGAGCCAACATAGAGAGGAAGAATGAGCAATATGCTAGGTAAGCTAACAAAGGTCGTTGGAGGATTGTCTTTGAGCCTAGAGATTGGGTTTGGGTACACCTGCGGAAGGAGAGATTTCCTGAACAATGCAAATCTAAGTTACATCTAAGAGGAGATGGCCCCTTCTAAGTCTTAGAGCGGATCAATGACAAAACTTATAAAATAGATTTGCCTAGTTCCTATGGTAATGTTAGTGCTACTTTTAATGTTGCTGATTTATCTCTTTTTCACGTTGCAGATTCGAGGACGAATCCTTCCGGGCAACAAGAGAATGATGGAGGAGCATGGTGTGATCAAGAGTGTCACACCCTAAGTTTTGGGCCTAAGAATACACAGATTAGCCTAAGATAGGTAGGCTACTAAATCCCTATGAGCAGGAGTCCCAGAAATGTAAAAGGAATGTTGAAGGGTTTTAGGGACTAAATTGTAAATAGAGAAAGTTCTAGGGACTAAAATGTAAAGAAAGATAGAGGCTCTGGTGAAGTCTCGAGGCCCAGAAATCAGAAAAGAGGTCAGTTTAGACCAAGGTTATGATAGAGGCTATAATAGGGTGATTTATAAGGTTTACTTGACCAAGGGCAAAACTGTAATTTTGGAAAGTTTCAGGCCAGGAATGGGTAAAAATGGAAGTAATACCCAAAAATTCTAGAAAATTCCAGAAAATGGAAAATGACATTTTAAGGCCTGTATATGAGGAGAAATGACAAAAATGTCCTTGAGTTGACTTAAAAGGAATTTATAAGTTTATGGCTCAATTTGAGATGTAGAGGTAGATTTAATTGTTTGGGTCATAAGGAAACCTCAGAAAGTTATGATAAAATGGGGATGTATGATCTAAGAGGCTATAGAATTTATAAAATTAGTCTCAATTCTAGAAGGCCAGCAGAATGGCTTTGATATTTTTAAAGGCCAGAACTGCAGTTTATAGGTTTGTTATGAGAAATTTAAAAAGAAATACTTATGGTCTGAGTTATGATCTGAGAAAATTCATAGATTTTCTACAGAATTAAACAAATTTTATGGTATAAATAGATGACTTTTTGGAGTTCAGGATTGGATAAAATACTCCAATCAAATGTAAATAATTAATATCCCTTAATTAGGAGACAAAGTTAGAAAATATCTCAGATATTTTGAGGAAGACAAGTTCAACTTGAATTCTCTTCTTCTTTCCTATGTGCTTCATTTATGAGGGTGATGAGTCATCATATGAGTCACCAGAAGATATTTTATGGGCAGTAGAAAAATTAGAATGCAATATGGGTAAGTGTTAGACAGTTCCCTATCTACCCGGTAGAGCAAAATTTCTACCATATGACTCAATAAGGTTGACTAATAGGTCAATAATGTTGACTATTTTTTCCCCTCTGCTCCTCTAAGGTGCGCCATATATGTGCCTTTTGTTGGCCAATATCAATTGTTAAAAATACCTAGAGATCTCAGAAAATTATGAAAAATTAAAGAAAATTCATTTAGGAATTATGGAGATTTATAAAATTATTTCTAACCCTAAATGATGAGGAGGTTAGCTTTAATTGAATTTAAAGCTAAATTAATATCGATAGATTGTCTGTTTTTACGGAAACGACAATTTAAAGAGTTATATGGGGAGAAAAATTATGAAATTAATTAGGGAAGTTCCCTTTACTGAGATATAATTAATGGTGAGCTGATATAAAAATTTTGAGATACTAAAATTTTTCAGCTATCAGATAAAATAAACCAATATTATATTATGATTTAGTAGATTGTCAAGACAACCGAGGTGGTAAAATTTCTGATAGAATGTCAAGGACACATGTCACACCCAAATTGGCCAAGAAAGGAAAAAAAGAAAATAAAAAGAAAAAGGAAAAGAAAATACTAAATCAAGTTAGATTAAAATTTAATTAGGGATAAGTAAAAAGATTATGGTTAAGTCATCTTCCGTAGGATCATGACACGTGGCAAACATGGTTCATTGGCTGGCTAGGATTTAACCATCTATCTTTGAAAAGTCAAAAGTTTCTAGAAGGGTAATTAGCCAAGTTAATCAAGGAATTAAGAGTTAACCTTGATTAAAGCCTAATTAATCTTAATGGATAAGAAAGATGACATAAGCTCTAATGACTCACCATCCAAGTGTTAACATATTAAGCCACATAGCCTAAGATTTGGACATGTGGAAAGAGGTAAGAATTGGAGGGCTAAGATTAAGGCTTATGCAAGAAGGGAAAATGTGGAATTAATGAAAAAGGAAGCCTATAAATACCCCCTCCCATATGTTCATTTTGTGTGAAGCCTTTCAAGTAGGAAACCTCTTGCAAATTTTCATGTAGAGAGAGAAAGAGAAGATTTCTAGTGAGAGAAAGTCATTTGGAAGCAAGGTAAGCTTCTACAACTCTCCTATTTCAAGTATAATAATGATATGTGGGTTTTATGCTATTTTAATGATGATGGAAAGTCATTTTCCAAAAGGGAAGTGCTGCCCAAATTTTATCAAAATGATAAGGAATGGTTTAGATGAAGATTAAGCATGGTTAAAGGTTAAAGATTAAGTGGTTACACGTTAGTTTGGTTGAAAATCCTTTTCCCTACAAATATATATATGGTTCGGCCAGCTAAGTCAATGGGAAGGGATTGGATTTTCATAAAACTAATATGATAAATGGATTCTACATGGAAAATTATGTAGGAAAGGTCCAAGAAAGTTCAAGAATCAAAGCTAGAAAAATAAACCCTAAAAGTCAAGAAAAAAGGGGTTTAAGGGGTTATGTTAAGTTATGGAGTTGAAGTAATGCTTAATGTTGTGTCATTAGTTGCCTAATAGGCTATACACAATAAAGGGGCAAAGATCTAGTCAAGAGAAAAGAGTTCAAGAGGAAGGAAAGCCAACAAGGTAGCTTTTGCATTCCATTGCTTGTTAGAGTTACTATACATTGTATGTTCATTGCTATGTGTTATGATGTTACGCCATGATACCTCCATGCATGTATACCTTGGTTTATGCAAGATTGAGATGATATGTTATGTTATGATGTTATGTTTTTCCATGGCAAGTACATAATACTCAAGTATGTATGTATGCATGTAGCTTAAACTACATTGTGATGTGTAACCATAGTAATGTATGCAATGTGCTACTAAGATTCCCCAAGAATCTTACCCCAATATTTAAACAAACCCTAGGGCCTTCAACATCCAAGGGCAAAGGAAAGGAGTTGGCTCTTACTTGAAGAGGTAATAAGCCATAGTAACTTTATATGGCTTTGAACCTTTCTATTTTAGAGGAATGTAATATGAAGCATGCTTTATGTTTCCAATAGTATGATTAAGGTTAGAGGTATACAAGCATGAGTAGAATAGTCCAAGCATGATTAGAAATAGTTAATATAGCTAAGGAGAGTATGCTATGATGTTAAGTGGTCAATTAAGTTAAGTTACCCTTCCAAAGGGGGTAAAAAGTCAACTAAATGGGATTAAAGTTTGACCAATGACCATTTGAGTAAACGAGTGAGTTAGGTTTTGAAATTTGGCGAGCAAAGAGATCTTATTTTTCTCTTTAAAATGAGGGTAGTTCGCCTGATTCTAATAACCGAGCAGAAATTTTTGCCTTTCTAAAGTTAGGCAAAAATCAAGTAAAATCCGAAAATGACCAAATGAACAGTAACTTTTTCAAAGAAAATTGAGCTCGAATTCTAAGGCAATTAGTCCAGAAACTATTTTTCCTCAAAATTTTATCCAAGGAGCTTTCCGTAGAACTTGGAATCACTCAATTTCAATTTTTTTACAATTAGTTATGAATTTTCGAAGTTTGTCACATTTTAAGGTGACAATGAATAGTAACCCGTAAATGAAAATTTTCAAACTTGATTTTTCATCATTTGTAGCCTTCAAAAGTGATTCCAAATGCTTCTGCAAGATAAGTTATTTGGTATAAACATAAGGTGTTACAAAGAGCACGGGCAAGGAGCCCAAACAAAGAAGTCCAACATTCCAAAAGATCTATTACAAGGCATTAGAGGCCCTATGATAAGAGCAAGGACCAAAGCTATGAAAGAGGCCCTAAATTGTCCAATAAGAGAGCTAAAAGAGTTAGAGCCCATTTATTTGGAAGAAGCACATTTTAATGAGTCTAAAAGGAGTCCAAAAATGGTGATCACATTGCTAGATGCCCAACAAGATGATGTACAAGGCCCATGTGGGGTTCAGATTGAAAATTCACTTAAAATACCATATGACAAGCATGTGCCTTAGACAAGGATCATATATTACATCCAAGAATCTTCAAGAAGGATCAAGAAGGCATCATTATGAATTGATTATGATTTAAATTTGTTTTGTTGGTCAAGGAGTGTTCTAGAAAGATCATGTTTTGATTTACTTTCCTATTTTTAAATAGTAGACTTGCTCTTGAAATTTAAGTTATTTTCTTTTATTTCTATGTAATAAATGGTGCCTCCCATTGTCAAATAATCATTAATAAGGCATCATCTCTAGTATTTATGTCTTAGGATGTTGATTTTAAAGTGTTCTATTATTGCTTCTATATAGGCTATGTTTTTTGTAATTGAATTCAGACCTAGATGAATGAGAATTGAGTTTATTTCTCTCTGTGTGAGCTTTGCTTGCATCCTTGCATTCTCATGAGAATACTCAACAGTATCAAGGGATTGATCCAACTCGTGGTGTCTTTATGGCTAGGGTTGTAAGAGATAGATTCTCTTAAGGTCTTACCTCAATCAACCATCTGTTCGTTACTTGATTCTAGCCAGTCCGTATGTCCCCCCATATCAACTCCCTTGTAACTAACACCTCCCAACTGAAATTAGTCCAAGATCCATATGCTGACCAAAGTGGAGCTCCAAGATTAGGTTCTATTCCTTCTCCAGAATCTATCGCGTGTTCCTCTAGTTTAAATTGCTAATATCTATCATCCGCCACGGTGCACGTCCAAAACTGTGTCATTTAGATTAGTGACTCTGAGTTGCCTGTTGAACAAAATCCTCTGTTGCGCTTCTTCATATCTGACGTGGCACCTTTCACAGAAAGTCTGTCATTTTTGCACACCAAGTCTCTAAATATTCCGTTCTTTGCTTTCTAAACCTGAATTCTTATGAAATTACAAAACACTTCTTCCAAGCAATTATTAGCATTTCATCACAATTAGTTCCAAAATTAAACATATAATTCCATAAAAATCATGCTAGAATCAATAAAATATAGAGAGATATCAAATTCCCCCACACTAACACTTTATACTCCGGGCAAAGGATCATTAATTCATTCCTCAAAACATATTCGACAAACGTGTCAATCCAGATGCAATCAAAATCAAAATCCATACACTAGTTGTATTATCGCTTAAGCAAGCCAACCCATAAAACTTTTAATCAATGACAAGAAAATTAATGCTAAACATAGCTTAATCATTACAAGTGAAATGAGAGACTCTCAGATTAAAGTGTTTCTCTCTATGCACCAAGGGTTAAATTTTCTCTCCTCTCTTCTAGTGTATGTCCTACCATAGGCTTGTCAAAATTATCAACATCTCTACTATTGTACCATATGAGTTCAATGTATCAAGAGGTTTTTTTTTAAGGTTGTAATGTTGGAAAAGGCTAAGATAGAGTGAATGAACTAACAAGTGAAATGCATGAGTAGCGAAGTATTAACTCAAAGTGAGCTGAAGTATAATCATAAAAAGACACCAATGTGGAGATTTGAACTTTTGGAACAAAAATCCTTGTTCTTCATACCACCATGGAATGACTTATTTCAAATTTAATTCTTTTGTTGTAACTTATTTTCTTTTCCTATGACTTCCTTTCTTTGGCTTTTTCTATGTATTTTCTTCTCTTCATTGCCTTTTTCCACTTCTTTTTCTTCTTTTGTATCTTTTTTTTTTGTTGGCATTCAAACCCAAGAAGACATTAATGATGTATTTTTCAAAGTGAAAAACCAAGTGTAACTCATACAAAACACTTGCTAAAAAGCAATGAGTGAAATAAAAGTAAAGGCTCAACGGGTGAACAAAGGTTAAATGTAAAAGAGTTTGTGTTTAGGTCAGAATGGGTTTAGAATAAAATGCCTCTATCATTTACATCTTGCTCATATCAAAATGCAATCTCAACAAAGAATTAGGATAAGTTCTAAAGGAACATAGGACTAGAGAGTGTGCACATAAATTTAGGACATAGAGGCTTAATTTTCTTTCATGTGGGTTTTCTCTCATCCACTTGCTTAAATTGAATCATATCTAGTCACTAACTTAATTGCCACAAAAATCAGTCCCATGGAAGAGGTTTGTAACAAGAATAATATCAACCATGCATAGATTCTGACAAGATTGCAAAATGGATTTCCAGCTTATAAGAATACATCATGAGTTAAGAATTAATTTTCAAAAAGGTTTTTGAACAAATGACAAAGTGTTAGGTGAACAAATCCAATTCCCTCTCCCTAAGATATTCAGAACCAGCATAAAACAGATACTCAATGGTATTCAGCATCAGAAAGGAGGTGTACCTTTGTTAAGGAGCAGGCATCGCGGCACATTTTGGAACAAGCCTTAGTGGTTTTCATAGAACTACATCTTCATCAAGCGCTGCAATGGATTACTTAGAGAGCCGCCTTGCTTTTCACAGAACCAGATTTTCCAACTAAAATTATCATTCAAATCCTAACAAATACAGCTTTAAATCATATGAACATGCAATGCATCAGTAAGAACCAAAAACCTTTGAATTAAATCACATGCTTAGCTACAAAACATGGCTCAATTACTTCAATCACAACTCAAATATCAATATAATCATCATCTAATTAAGAACATCAGCAAATACTTTCTCCCCTATACTTAGACATAGTATTGTCCTCAATACAAAACCAATGGGCCATGCAAACAGGGAATGACCAATTAAAAGAAAGCAAGCAAGCAAAAATTTTCCTAAGCTAACAAAAAAGGGTTTCCCCCATACTTATTCTCCAAACAATTTGAAACATGCAAATAAAAGCACATGAGAAAATAAGGTGGAAGAGACAACCTGCAGTCTTATGGGGGATGGAAGTTCTCATGATACAACTTGAGTAAGTGACCATTAACTTTTAGATTTTGACCATTTTTTCATCTATTAATTCAACCATCCCATTTGGTTTTCAATTTTTCATGCTTAAACTTGAACTTAGCCTTGAACAGCAGAACCTTATCACCCACTTGAAATTGCTTTCTCAAAATTCCCTTGTTATGTATGATTTTAGTCTTCTCCTTATAGGTTCTAGAGCTCTCATATGCTTCTATTCGAATTACTTTTAGCTCTTACAGTTGTAATTTCCTTTCCATTGCAGCAGCTTCAAAATCCAAATTACATGCCTTAATTGCCTAATAGGCCTTCTGCTCTGGTTTAACCAGGAGATGACAAGCTTTTCCATAGACTACCCTATAGGGTGACATTCCTATGGGTGTCTTATATGTAGTCCTATAAGCCCACAGAGCTTCTTCTAATTTAATGCTCCAATCCTTTCTTGATGGCTTGACTATTTTCTCTGGGATTTGCTTGATTTCTCTATTGGACACCTCTGTCTGACTATCAGTCTGGGGTGATAAGCTGTAGACATCTTGTGAGTAACCCCAAACTTAGAGAATAGGCCATTCAAGAGCTTGTTACAAAAGTAAGTCCCACGGTCACTTATCATAGCTTTAGGAATTCCAAACCTTATGAAGATATTGACTTTATGAATTTTGAAACTGTGACCGCATCATCTTTCTTTGTGGGAATGGCTTCAATCCATCTTGAAACATAATCCATAGCCAAGAGAATATAATGATGTCTAAAAGAAGGTGGAAATGGACTCGTAAAATCTATACCCCATACATCAAAGATTTCACAAAAAAGAATAGGATATTAAGGCATCTCATTTCTTTTAGTATTACCTCCAAACCTTTGTCACTTGTCATAATTCTTACAAAACTCATAAGCATCCTTAAAGAGAGTTGGCCAATAAAATCCAAATTCTAAAAGCTTTCTTAAAGTCTTCTTAGCACTAAAATGGCCTCCATAAGCATGAGAATAGCATGCCTCCAAGATACCTTGAATTTCTTCATTTGGAACATAGCGCCTAATAAATTGGTCATTGCATATCCTCCATAAGTGAGGCAATTCCCAAATGTAATACTTGGCTTTACTTTTGAGCTTCTAAGTCTAAAAATGAGACAATGTAGCAAGGATTAAACCAGTAGCAAGAAAATTGACCATGTTAGCAAACCAGGGGTCATGAGAAGCTATAGAACAAAGAATAGTAGTTGGAAATTCATCACAGATCAGATTAGGGTTAGAGACTTCCCTGGTTCCTGTTGGCAATCAACCCAAATAGTCTGTAATATGGTTTTTAGCATGAATTTAGTCTTTAATCTCTATGTCAAACTCTTGGAGAAGCAAAACCCATCTTAAAAGTCTAGGCTTAGTGTGTGGCTTGCTAAACAAAAACATGACAGCAGCATGGTCAGTATAGACAACCACTTTGGATGCAAAAAGATAAGGTCTAAATTTATCTAAAGGAAATACAATAGCAAAAAGTTCCTTTTCAGTTGTTGTGTAATTAATTTGTGCATTGTCAAGGGTTTTGGATGCATATGCAATGACTTGAGACAACTTATTCACTTTTTGACCAAGCATAGCACCAATGGAAGCATAAGATGTGACGAACCACATTTGGATTAGCTAAATAATTTGATTTTCCATTGAATTTAAGTGCTTTTATGTGGAATTAACTTCATATTCCCAATATTTAATAAGAGATGATGCTGTGTAAATTTGATGAATTAATATAGATTTAAAGGAGTTCTCATCAATTCCTGGAAATAGTAATGAGTATCAAGTCAAATTGAAGAATGGTAGTAAAGCTCTTGAGGATTCTAATTTAAATAAGCCAAAACACAGTGTTTTGAAGGGCTAAAAGAGTGAACCAAAACACACAGCTTTGGAGAAGGAAACTTGAATTAATGAAACGTATAGTTTTGGCACATAAGAAGGGAGAAATTCCGCTTGTCAAAACGCATAGCTCAAGGCTTTGAATGAAAAAAACACGAGCAAAAATCCAAAGGCTCTAAAGAGAAGAAGAAAAACAGATCTGAACACTGAATTCAGGCACTCTCATTCATTCTCTTCTTTTCTTCACTTCTCCAAATTTTCTCAACTTCTAAATTCATCTTCTTCATCTTCTTCTCTTTTCTTGCATTTTGCTATGGAGATTTAGAGGAGATTTGGATAGATTTCCTTATCAACATGAGCAACTAAGCCATTGATTCTTGAGGAGCTGTGATGGATCTAGAGCACTGATTTGTAAAGGAGATTTTGTTTTTTCTTGAGTTTGTATTTATGTTTCAGATTTGGATCTTGTTGTAAATCTTTGTTTGAAATTCATATATATAACTCATCTTAGATTTCATTAGGTTCTGCTACTTCTGAGTTGTGATGTGTTTAGAGGTTATAATTTCCTTTTTATGAGTAGCTTCAATTCAGTTTCTGATTTGGTTAAGTCTGGAACTTAACTGTTGTGATAAATTTGAGGTGATTTGGTTAATCTTCATCCTTGAAATTATCTTGTAGACCTACTATTTGATGAATTGCCTAAGAGAAATAGAAATCTAATTTTAAGTTGCAAGGAAGGAGAAATCACAAATCCAGGGGAATTCACTTCATTAATATCTCTTTTAAACTCTTTTTTGCACCTTATTCTTCTCTCATTCCTTTTGAAAATCAGTTTTCATAAATAACAATTCATGACAGAAACTAATTCCATAAGTTACATTTTTCTCTGTTAGTTTAATTTGTAACTTCTAATTAGTTAAATTCCAGAAGACATTAAGGCTCCTTGAGACTGATCTCTAGTTAACTCATCTCCTACCTAATCCAGAGTATTAAATTTAACCTTTAAATGACAAGAGATCTGTTGGAAATTGTGCCCTAGGGGCCAATCATTCTGTTTTGAACATTGTTAATTTATGAATTTATTAATTAAGTTATCATATTATTTGCATGTTTACTGTGATGACTATCCTTGGATAACTCATGGTTTATCCTAAATGTCCCTGGTCGGTCATCTATGTGGGAGCAAAGATGAAATAAGACCAGTATGACTTTAAAGATATATAGAGATATAAATTAAAGTCATAGGCACATGTAAGAGTACAAGGTGTTGGACCGACCCGCTATGAGAGAGCTACATGGGTTAAGTCATAAGCTTCTCTCATATACAAACCACGTCACTATGCCCTTTGACCTGAGATCATCATGGATTCCTACATGAGAAATGCTTAGCTTTGACCTAGTCAAAAGTCACTTTTGACCGAGTGATCATAAAGACTATGTTTAGGCTTAGTGGTTTTTCATGCGGAGGAATGTGAATGGTCAAGATGGAATTTGTCCCTCACATTCGTAGAGAGACATTACTGGGCCCCTCGATGAGTGAGTCTGAGAAATGTATGGCCATACTATAATGGAAAGATAGTTCCGTTTCTATACTCAGACTACTCAGGGATCAAGAAAGTAACGGTCATGAATAGGAGGATGACGTTCTCCATGCCTCATCCATGACCAAAATGTCGTGTGACAAAAGGGACGTGATATGGTTGTATGAAAGGTTGCATCGTTCAATGATCCTCATATGTTTTGGGTAGTCGTGATGTCTTGCTAGAGACCGCTTACGACTTGTGAGTCATTATAGTTAATGGCCCACTGCCAACTTCATATGGGCCTACAGGGTCGCACACAAAATAGCCCAACACGAGTTATGATGTCCAGATTCATTGAATCTAAGATATGTCCAGATTCAATGAATAATATAGGGTGGACGTGCATATATATATATATATAAATTCGTATATATATATAAATATAAGAGATATTAATTGTTAGATTTAATTTATAAGGATAAATTAAATATATATAAATTAATTCCGTCATCTCTTTATTAAATAAATAAGTGAATTAAATCTGTGAGACGGATTTAATTTAAACCATATTTATTTAATTGTTCTCTTATCTGATTAGGCAATATTTAATATTGTATTAATTTCGGAATTAATTTAGAGTTAATTTCGAAATTAAATATTATTCATTAAACCTATAGCATCCTATATATTTGATATGAGGAGCTAGGGTTTCAGTAAGAGAGAACTGACAGATAAGAGACGGCCTAAGAGAGGAGAGAGGACGGATTTCGAAAACCCTAGACGGACATAGGCGCTAGCACGCCGTTCGAGGTTGAGGGCTACTCGTGTGGATACCGGTAGAGGAAGCCGACCGGAGTTGTCGACTTCGAACGACAAAGGAGGCGAGCAGAGGCATCCTGAACGGCCAAATCATCGAGTCACCAGGAAATCGAACACCGAAGGTAATGCTTCTTACTACCTAACTTAAACGCGATCGGTAGATCCGGGCAAGGGGTTGAAAGTCTTAAAATTTCGAGTTGTTTTTCCGCTGCGCATCGTCTTTCAATTCCCTTCAAGATCAAGATGCATCACAGGCAAGTTCAAAATCTAAGTTGCAATCAGGTGCAAAAAGTATGGGTGGAGAAATAAGCATGCTTTTGAATGAATCAAAAGCCTCTTTGCAAGCATCATCAAAAACAAATGCCACATCCTTTTGTATGAGCCTGGATAAAGGATTTGCTATTTTGCTGAAATCTTTCACAAATCTCCTATAATTACCAGCATGTCCAAGGAATGACCTAAGTTCCTTCAAGCTAGTTGGATATGGCAAAGAAGCAATAGCTTTAATTTTAGCTTTGTCTACTTCAATTCCTTTCCTAGACACTAAATGACCCAAGACAATTCCATTATGAACCATAAAATGGCATTTTTCAAAATTCAGGATCAAATTCCTATCAATACACCTAGACAAAACCCTATCTAGACTTTCCAGACAATCATCAAATGTGTCACCATACATAGTAAAATCATCTATAAATACTTCCACAGATGAGCCTAGAAATTGTAACACCTTACTATCAGATCTACTTAGGGTTTAATCAAAACCATTTTACACCACATTGGATGGTCTGGGGCTCAATTTTATCACAAAAACGCTGATTTTCAGATTTTCACTGTTCATCGGGTAAAAAACTAGTTTTCTGGCCCAACTTCAAAAATTCATAACTTAACCTAGAAAAATCAAAATAGAGTGGTTCAAAATTCAATAAAAATCTCTTTAAATTCTCTTTCAAGAAAAAAATAATCTTGTGAGCCAATTCCATTTGAGAAAATGTCAAGGTTTTGTGAAAGTCACCTCTGACCTTTTGGTAAAAATTCTTTTTCCAGATTCTAAACCTTAACTTTGAAAAATCATTAAAAATCGTGTAAGTGGCCATTTTTAATGTATTAGCTATCAAAATGAAGCCCAGGACGTCATCTCTATAATCATGCCAAATTTCATGATCAAAAGCATTCAAAAACTTAGACAAAATAGTGGTCAAAATTGGTGGTGTAGTTAGGTTTACATCATTGTCCAAGCTGAATATTTACATAACCAAAAGTCCATGAATTTTTATGTTTTGGCATCATAAT
Organism: Neltuma alba; assembly: GCF_004799145.2. NCBI lineage: Eukaryota > Viridiplantae > Streptophyta > Magnoliopsida > Fabales > Fabaceae > Neltuma > Neltuma alba. Next base: position 28,478 of record NW_021633929.1, read on the forward strand.
TTAACCTTCAATCTACAGCTTGCCCTTGGATGTTTCAGGCCCTAAAATGTTAGATTGCATTTGGGGGATGAGATTTCAATGAAATTCCAATAGCAAATTAACCAACTATATCATCAATAAGCATCATTATTATACATAACCACATTAACTACTATTGGTGAACTAGCATGTGAAACATCCTACCTTTAACCCCTCAGAGTGTGTATTAGTAAGTGTTATGGTTCAAGTGGGTCATGGCACAAGCCTGTGGATTTAAAATTTCAACATAAATACTCAGGTTACTATTCACTGTTTAAATTCAGATTTTAGGTCCAATTTTGAAAAATCATAACTAATTTCATAAAAATCGTATTGAGGTGTTCTAAAATTATATGGAAAGCTACTTGAATTCTCTTTAAGGAAAAAATATCAAACTGGACTTATCCATGACCAATTTATACAGTTTAATCAATAAAAATTACTATTCGTTTGGTAAATTCTAGAACTCCCAGATTCTCTGCCTTAACTTTGAAAATTCGTATCTCTATGTGTACATATCCAATTAAGGTGATCTAGTACTCATCTTAAAGCCTGGGATGTGTACTATAACTCACCAAATTTTGTAGCTTAACTCATTCATTTGATAGGTCAAACTGAAACTCAAAACTAACTGCTCCAGGACCTACATTTTATCCCTTAACCTCTTTTTACTTTAATTCTTTCTATTTCTTTGGCATACATAAATTGGGTTTATGCTTTTCCAATTATCCTCATACATTTCTATTCATCCCATAAACATTGAAATTAAATACATGGCATTATTGGCATCTATAATATAAATTACATAATAGGAGAATTACACATTGAATAATAACATCATTTATTAACATCAATAATTCTCCACTTCCTTCTCCTTGCCTCTCATGCCATTATTGCCCACTATTGATTGACCTAAATAGTTGGTTAGGGAGGGGTGAGATTCGAAAGAATCTCAGTAGTAAACACTACCTATAAGCATGCAAGACATAATGCACATGCATGACATGTTATAACATTAACACATGAATGCCATGGAAAGTAAGCTAAAGCATTTCATGCTTCCACAACATACAGCCAAGGAAAAACATAACATAAACTTGCAAACATAACTTTGCAAACATCTCATCATAGCTTAGTCACATCATGGCAACACAACCACATCATGCAAGCATACATATTAAGCACACAATATAGGTAAGTTTACTACATTGTAACATAGCTTTCCTCTTGCTTTTCCTTTGATTCCCTTGTCTTTCCAACCCTATGGATTTTCAGTCAACACCATTAAACATCCTCTTGGATGTTTCAAGGTCCTAAACACATCAATACATGATGCAAAACAATTATTAGAATCAAATCATCAACTTATCTCTACTTGATTCTTTCTTGAACATACTTGAACTTGAACTTTTGAGTTTCAATTCCAACCTTCCTAAAATTATTTCCACATACTATCCTCACATAATTTTGTATGTAGAATCCATTTCTAAGCTCAAAACAATCAAAATTCAATCCTAACCATTCAGAACAGTCAAGGCCGAACAAAATCACAAGCTAAGGGAAAGTTGGATTTCTTGCAAAATCAACACAGAACCACTTGATTCTTGTTGTTTCCAAGCCTTTAAACATGCTTTTAACATCCATATCATCTTCTCCTATTCCAATAAATTTCGTGCAGCACCTTCCCATAGGATTTCAATCATCAAAAATCTAATCAAACCAACCACCAGCTCAAAAATAACAAGGGAGGTAGAAACTACATCAAAAACGGCACACATCCCTTGTTTTAGAGCTTGATCTGGCTTGGGATCACTTGGCTTTTCTTTCTCCCTCTTCTTTCTCTCTCTAGAAACCATTTTGCAAGAGCTTTTCTATGGGTTCAAGGAGCTTGGACGAAATAGAGGGGTGGGGGGTATTTATAGAAAGCTAGAACAAATCCTGACCGTCGATTCCAATTCGATCTAACCATACACTTATCTCTTCCATATTCCTTCATCATTTTGGCATTAAAATAGGGAAGAAATTAATATAAAATTTGTACAAAATATAGCCCTTAGGCATTCTTCTACCTATTTTGCCATTCTGCACCGTAAGGGTACTTTTTTGAGTCTTGACTGATCCGGTACGACTGGGACATGTTCTGGCACTATTTTCTCATCTTAATTAAGTACATAAATGGCGCCATCTTAGAGGAGCATAGATAAAAATAATTAGCTCTACTGACAGGCTACTTAACCTTACTGAGTCACACAGTAGAGATTTCATTATAACGGGTAGACAAAGGATTGCCAAAAATATTCTTGTATTGCATTCTGATTTTTATACTGTCTATAAATATCTTCTGCTGACTTAGCATGATGACTTGTAGGTGTCATGATTGCATTTGGTGACTTAGCATGATGACTTAGTGCTGTTATGATGGTATTTAGATATTTTCTTTCTCCTTTTTCCAAAAATATTATTAAATAATACTTAATCGGGTTACCTTCTCTGAATTCTTTCTATGAGCTCGTAACTCTGTTGATCTGTCTCTGGGTTTCATTCTTTCCCTTTCATTATAGGAAATTCCTTTAATTTTTCTTCGATCAAAATTCAAACTCTAGATAGCTATTTTGACTTTTTCCGGATAGGGTATAAATATGCTTTAAATTTAATTAAAGCTAACCTTGTCAGTTTCTAGGGAAAAAATTAATTTTACAATTTGTGTAAATTCCTCAACTACTATTCCTCAGTTTTTCCTGATTATTTGAGGCCATCTCATAGCTTTAATAACTCAATTTAAGTTACTATCTCAAATTGTCCAAAATCCTGGAATGACTTCAAGGCATTTCTGTTATTTCTAGCCTTATATCAGCTCTGAGATCCTATTCCCATTTTTCTGGAATTTTTCTAAGTCATTTGAGCTCTTTTTGCTAACTCTGCGCATTGGCTGACCAGAACTTTTATTATTTACAATTAGGTCCCTACTTAGCCTAGGAATCCTTTCTTTGCAATTTGGTCCCTCCTTAGGCCTAACCTTCGGAACCATCTCTTACAAGTTTCTGGCATAACCTCTGGCCCTTAGTTGTTTCCAGTTCATCGTTCTTTAGTCCCCCAACACTATTGTTTTATACATTTACCCTTGGAAAATCTCTTTTCCTTCCGATAGATCTCCGGGACTTTTATTGCATTGGACTTGGTAATCATCCTTTCCTTGTGCTATTACTTGTATCTATGAGCCAAAATTTAGGATGTTACAACATGCTTATCATTTGGCAAACTCAATCATGCAAAGGCCAAAGCAAGAAAGTGCAAAGAGCGACCACATCACATCAAAAAAGTTCATCCACATAATAGTAATTAATCATGCAATAATCAACAATGCAAAGTTAATGTTAGTAGTTAGGTTGAACTTGCTACCTTGCTCCAAAGACTTGAGCTTTCTTTGTTTTTCCTCCCTTCCTTTACAAATGTCAAATCCTACTATAATAAACCACAAAAAAGGCAGAAGATTTATCAACCATTCCATATAAAATTAACAATATAACTCAAGAACTCTTAAACCCTTTTTAAAGCTTCCACCTTTGTTCTTGAATTTTTAGAGTTTTTTTTCTTAAACCCTAAAAATTTCCTCTTGACTTATTCTTATATGATTTTTCATGTAGATTCCAAATATGTGCTTGGATTTAAGAAAATAAAACTCCTCCTTTCAGTTTCCTCTTGATCAAACCTATAAGGTTCATTATCCAAAAATTACAACTTTGATTTTATTGCTTCTAGCACTTGTTCTTTAGGTTGATTCTACATTATTTTCCATTTTAAACACAATGGAAGGATTAAAACATTAAAAAACTCATCTTAGGGTTCAGTTCTTTCCTTGGCCGAAATGGTCCTCATGCAATACAACAAAGAAAACACTTCAAAAACAACTTGCAACCACTTGTAACCACTAGGATCTATCACGCTTTGAAGTGTTCTAACAAGTTGGACTAACAAAGCTTCTTCTCCTACCAAAAATATATTTTTTCCAGCACCATCAACAAGGGAAAAACAAATACTCCAACCACACAAAGCAGGAAAACAAGCTAAGGAATCAATTGGAACCGAGCACTAACCTTGAATCTCATTTATATGCTCAAAGTTAATGGCTTTCTCTTGATTTCCTCTTGAAGTTCTTTCTTTTCCCTCTTGGTTCCTCTTTGGCTGAAACACTAATCTGAAAATAGGGAGAGGAGTACTTCTTTAATGAACCAAAATATCCCAACCATCATCATAAATGCAAAGCCAAGTGTCATTATCCCTTTACTCTTGCTTTCTCTTTCATAATTAACTAAATCTAAATGAAATTAATTACCAAAAGTCAAAATCCTCTCCATTTGAAGAGTGACACTTGGAAAATTCAAATTCTCTCCTTTAGGGGCTTGACACATGGCTAAATGTGAGCCATTTGAATTGCAAGATTCTAGTCTTTGCTTTATCTGTGCACTTTGGCTCTGGGTATAATTTCTTTTCTATAATTACAGTACTTTGGCCTCTATAATTATTTTCTATCAGATCCATAATTTATTCTCCTCATTTTTATCTTTCCAAATTGCCCTCTTTGTCTCAAAATTAATTTCCCAATAATTAGATAAAAAGGAAAACTAATTTCCTCCTCTTTAGTGATTTTTCCACTTTTCAAAGGAATTGAAAAATCTTGGATACTTGAGGTCTTCTTTTAATTCCATGATCTCATATAATTTCTTGGTATATCATAGAAATTTTCTTAGAACTTTATTTTCCTTAAAAATATTTATTTGGAATTTTCCAAATAAAATCCCTTAAATTGGCCTAAGTTACCCATAAATTCCTTTGTTATTTTTCTAAGGGTAATTTGGTCATAAAACTAGTTTTATGATCTCATATAATTCTCAACGGATATTATCTTTATTTTTTCTTAATTTTCTAAGGCTTGAAAATATTTTTCCATAATTATTTTTGACCAATTTTCCTTAATTAGTCAAATTTTCACAATTGACTTGGAAAATCATAATAATTATTTTCCACCAGAATTCTTCTAGTTCTCCTTATCATTTTTTGCCCTTAATTATATAGGAATATTTCTTATTCCTAATTACCCTATTGTCAGATGTGACAGAAATTCACTAAAATTGGACATCATAGCCCTTTGAAAAGTACCCAGGGCATTGCATAGCCCAAAAGGCATCCTCCTGTAGGCAAATGTCCAAGTATCCAAGCGAATATGGTCTTGTCTTGGTCTTCAGGAGTGATAGGAATTTGAAAATAACCTGAAAAAACCATCTAAAAAGCAGTAGTTAGTTCTTCCAGCCAATCTCTCAAGCATTTGATCAATAAAAGGTAGAGGAAAGTGATCTCTGCGTCTGGCATCATTCAACTTCCTATAATCAATGCATACCTTCCATGAGTTTTGGACCCTTGTTTGAATTAATTCATTCTTTTCATTCTTAACAACAGTAATACCACTTTTCTTAGGAACCACTTGCATAGGGCTAATCCATTCACTATCTGAAATTGGATATATACTTCCAGTACTCAAAAGTTTATTCACTTCCTTTTTAACAACATTTAAGATGAGTAGATTAAGCCTACGCTATGGTTGTCTCACTGGTTTTGCTCCTTCATGAAGTAAAATTTTATGTGTGTAAATGGAGGAGGCAATACCAGGGATATCAACCATAGACCAACCTATTGCCTTCTTATTTCTTTTTAAAATAGTGAGCAATTTATTTTCCTTAATATCAAATAAGAAGCTAGCTATGATAACAGGTAATTTATCATTTTTAGCTAGATATGCATATTTCAAATGAGAAGGCAATGGTTTAAGTTCCAAATTTGGTAGTTTAATAATAACAAAAGGTATAAACTCCTTAAGTTCCAAAATAGCTAAACATGTTGAAGGTGTGAGTGGGGAATATGCATGATTACAAGATGAATCAAATGATGCATGCTTCTCAGAAATAACATCAATTCCAGGAGAAATAAGGTCAGAAAACTTCCTATCTCTAATTGTAGAGTTAAGCATATCCTTTCCCTTTATTGCTATGAAAGAATCAGCTATTTGTTGTTCCTCACCTTGACTTTTCTTTCTTTGGTTCACTTCTGCAACAAGGCTTGAGAAGAGATTAGCAAGATATCATATAGTATCCAAAGAGTTGGCATAATTAAAATGAAGTGGAATAGAAGAAGTAAGTAGAGATTTTAAAGCAAAAGCTATGTTTTCTTCCCTTTCCTTGGCATTCTTGATCGATGCTGGACTGTCGCCTTCCAGTTCGTCAAGAAAGTGAATTGCTCCAGAAAAAATAAATAAATGTAGTATAGGATGCAACCGGTCATTCTTTTTAAGGAGCTTATTATTGGAAATCCTAATCTAGATTGGTTATCAAAAGCATTGTAAATTTGGATGAAGAAAAAGGGAGGTTTCAAATGTTTAAGGTGGTGCAATAAATGAAAAGTGTAGAAAATTAACTATTTTTGGTATTTTAAATGAATAAAGAAATGTTTTGGATTAAAAGGGAATTATGGTTAAATAGTCTCTTGATGATGAAAACTCAGCTACCACTGCTCTTTAAAATGATTGGGAGTTTTAGAAAACCTCTATGTCTGAAGAAAACCCCAAGTAAATCACTTGGGTCCAATGTCTTAATTAATGAAAACTCACTTTAATCAAAGTTAATTAACATCTCTTAAGACACTGTTGAAAACCACTTAGAGTGTAGATGAACAGATGATGCAAATGCCCTCTGAATATCAATCGACAAGCATAGAATACCAAGCACACATATTAATCAACAATAATCACTGAAAATCAAACTGAACACAAGGATTTAAAATGAAATATTATATAGATTAATCAACATTAACATCATCCAATCCAAATACAATAAAATAGTCTAAACACCAGATTTACAATCATAAACCAAGTCTAATATAAGTGCAGAAAGTTCCTAAATCTAGAAATATTCAACACAGCATTAAGCACAGGTTAGGCTATAGAAAAACTCCTTGATTAAGTTCTTAAGCTCAAGCTTCGTTCTTCATCACCAAGAGGCTAAGGAATTTAGCCTCTCATGCCTTCAAACTAATCACAATCGTTCTAGGAATGAACAGCCATGGTTAAAGCTAAAAATGAAGTTGGAGAAATGAAGAAGAAGAGTGTTGGAGTGATTTGATTGGTTTAGAAATGCAGAAAATGATGAAGAGATGAAGAAAAATGAAAGTTTTGGGTGTAGGATCAATAGAGACTTGAGAGGAGATGATTGTGGCTTAACCTTGTGCAAATCTATAGAATGGAAGAGTGTCTTTTCATGATGGCTGCCCCCCTTAGGTATAGAAGCTCAGAAACCTATTACAAAACACACAGCTTCACTTAACACACTCAGGTCGCGACCTCATGAGTGTCAGGTTATGACTTAGGGGCCTCAGGTCATGACCTCATTAGTGTCATGCCGCGACCTGAGATGGCACATTAAGTACTATGGTAATTAGGAATAAGAAATATTCCTAAATAATCAAGGGCCAAAAATGATAAGGAGAATTAGAAGAATTTTGGTGGAAAATAATTATTATGATTTTCCAAGCTAATTATGGAAATTTGACTAATTAAGGAACATTTGTCCAATATAATTATGGAATAATATTTTCAAGGCTTAGAAAATTAAGAAAAAATAAGGATAATATCCTTTGAGAATTATATGAGATTATAAAATTGGTTTTATGACCAAATTATCCTCAAAGAAATTACAAAAGAATTTAAGGGCGTTTTAAGCTAGCTTAAGGCCTTTTATTTGGAAAACTCCAAATAAATATTTGGAAGGAGAAACAAATTCCAAGAAAATTTCCTTTGATGTCCCAAGGGAACATAAGAGATTATGAAATTAAAAGAAGACTCTCAAGTATCCAAGATTTTTCCCAGTTCCTTTGAAAAGTGAAAAAATACTAAAGAGAAGGAAATTAGCTTTCCCTTTTTATTTAATTATTGGGAAATTAATTTTGAGACAAAGGGGGCAATTTGGAAAAAAAATAAGGAGAATAAATTAGGGATCTGACAAAAAATAATTACAGAGGCCAAAATACTGTAATTATAGAAACGAAGTTAAACCCAGAGTTAAAGTGCACCGATAAAGCAAGGCTAGAGTCTTGCAATTCAAATGGTTCACAATTAGCCATTTGTCAAGCCCTTAATAGAGAGGATTTGAACTTGCCAAGTGTCATTTCTCAAATGGAGAGGATTTTGACTTTTGGTAATTAATTTCATTTGGATTTAGTTAATTATGATAGAGAAAGTAAGATTAAAGAGGGTATTGACACTTGGAATTTCATTTATGGTGGTGGTTGGGATATTTTGGCTCATTAAACAAGCTCTCCTCCCCCTATTATTCGGATGGTGGTTCGGCCAAGTGAGAGGAAGAGAGAAAAGAGAGGGTTTTGAAGGAGAAACAAGGAAAAGCTATCAACTTTGGTCACTTAATCAAGGATTCAAGGTTAGTTTTTGGTCTTAAGTTGTTCTCCACCTTGTTTACTTGAGTTGTGTGGTTGAAAAATTCTGTCTCTTCTCATTTTTGGTGCTGGCCGAACTGGTTTATCATGAGGAGGAAGAAGTTTGGTTAGTCCAACTTGTTAAGACACTTCAAAGCATGATAGTTTCTAGTGGTTGCAAGTGGTTATTAGTTGTTTTTGAAGTGTTTTCTTTAGTGTTTTTCCTAAGGTTCATTTCGGCCAAGATATTAACTAAACCCTAGGATGCATTTTTCAATGTTTTAAGGCTTCCATGGTGTTCAAAATGAAAAATGGTGTAGGGTAAACCAAAAGGAACAAGTGTTGGAAGCATTAAAACCAAAGTTGTAATTTTTGGGTTAAAGAACCCTCTTGGTTCGGTCAAGAGCAACTGAAAGGAGGAGTTTTATTTTCTTAAATCTAAGCATATATCTGGAATCTACATGAAAAAATCATGTAGGAATAAGTCAAGAAGCAATTTTTAGGGTTAAAAGGAAACAAGTTCAAAAATAAAGAACAAAGGTGGAAGCTTTAAAGAGCAAGAGTCATATTTAAGCTGTGTTCTTGCTTTTACTTAGTTTGGTTCATGATTTTTGCTGCCCTTTTTGATGGAATGCCATGCTAGGGTTTGATATTTGTGAAGGAGAAGAAGAGAAACAAAGAAAACTCAAGCTTTTGGAGCAACGTAGCAAGTTGAACCTAACTACTAACATTAACTTGGCATTATTGATTATTGCATGATTAATTGCTATGATGTGGATGAACTTTCTTGATTGTGATGTGGATGCTCTTTACACTTTCTTGCTTTGGCCTTTGCATGATTGAGTTTGCCAAATGATAAGCATGCTAGTTCACCAATAGTAGTTAATGTAGTTATGCATGATGGTGATGCTTGTTGATGATATAGTTGGTTAATTTGCTATTGGGATTTCAATGAAATCTCATTCCCCAAATGCAATCTAAGATTTTAGGACCTAAAACATCCAAGGGCAAGCTTCAGATTGAAGGTTAAAATTACGGTATCATACCATAAAAATTCGTGGACTTTTGGCTTATGTAATATTATGCTGGGCAATGCTGTAAATTCACTAACACCACCATCTTTACGCGATGTTTTGATTAAGTTTCTGAACGTGTTTAATTATGAAATTTGGCATGTTTGTATATCACGTTTTGATCTTCATTTGGATAGTGAACACGTTAAAAATGGTCAACTACACGATTTTTAATGATTTTTCAAAGTTAAGGTTCAGAATCTGGAAAAAGGGTTTTTGCCTAATAAATAGAGGTAACTTTCACAAAAATATGATGCTTTTTACAATGGAATTGGTTCACAAGACTATTTTTCACTGAAAGATCACTTAAAGAGCTTTTTATAAAATTTTGAACCACTCTATTTTGATTTTTCTACATTAAGTTATGAATTTTTGAAGTAGGGCCAGAAAACTGGATTTTTACCTGATGAACAGTGAAAATCTAAAAATTAGCGTTTTTGAATTAAAATTGAGCCCAAGACCATCTAATGTGGTCTAAGATGGTTTTAATTGAACCCTAAGATGAGACGATAGTAAGGTGTAACATGAGAAGATAGAGAGCTTTCATCTTGACTCAGGTCCAAAATGCATAGTTTCATTGAAAGGGCATCTAGGTCACGATCTCAGAAGTCCATATCACGACATGGTAAGGCAAAACACTCCAAACTCATGTTTTGGTCCTTGTAACATTTTGGCTCCATCCATGCTTCATCTTGGTTCTTAGGTCCTTTTCCAATTTCCTGAAAATCACAACAGAGAGCTTTGTAAAGACTAACTGATTACAGATCACGGTAACTAAAATTAAGGAGAGAAAAATGACCCTTTTTACTCCTTAAACAGCAAAAATGCAATGCATAACTCAATGTAATCAAAAGGATATAAATGCATGCATAATGAGGGCAAAATTATTGTAAAACATTAGAAAACACTTGCAAAAACTATATAAAGATTGGGTTCTATCACTCCCCTATACTTGAACCTTTATACTCCTGGACAAAGACTTGAATCATTCTAAGGAAAGTAAAGCTACAATTAAAGAAACTAGCATGTTCAAAAGTGATCTCAAGAGCTAATCGATCAACCTCTATCAGGAATACAAAAATGATAACATGAACAATGCCAAGTAATCAGATACAAGGTGCAATTAACTCTAAATGCATGAACAGCAGAGATTTGCTCACAAGGTATAAGTGTTTGATTTGCTTATCTCTCCTTATTAGGGTTTTTTTCTCTCAAACATCCAAGCAGCAAACATTCTACTATAAGCTTGTAATGACTCTAAAATCTCCACTACTATTCAGCATTCATATAAAGAATCAAGAGGACTTTTGAGGTTACAATGATGGAAAGGCTACATGGAACAGAAAAAAGTGGAATCGAGTGTCAAGTACTAAAGAAATGTGAGTTAAATAACATCTATTTTTAGACAAGGAAGTTTAGATCCCAACCTTCTACCACCAAGGGAATACTGTATTCAACTTTACTCTGTTGCTATAGTTTATGTATATATAAGTATCTCTTTACTTTTCTGTTCTTTTTTTTTTTTCAAGCTTTGAAATAAAAGTAAAATTCCCAATTAAGACCCATAAAGATTAGGAAATCATAATTGTTGAGATGGAATCAACTCAATTAACATCGTTGTTCAGAACATTCAAAATGATAAGCAAAATGAAGGAAGTGTAGGCTCAAAAATGGTTCAGTAACGGATAGATGGTTGTAGGTTGTGTTTAGGTAAAAAGGTGTAGAAAAGAATGCCTCTATCATATTTAAAATCATAAATGCACATGTAATTTTGACCAAGAGCTAAAACGAGTTCTAGAGAATGTAAACCATATGAATAATCACTCAATATAGGAATTAAGGCTCAAGAACATCCTTCCAACAAGGGTTTCACATCTCAATTGTTCATACAAGAAGTTTTAATCAATATGCATTAGTCACAAGGTATTAAGACACTTATCACAAACATAAGCCATAAGATGAGGATTAAAAAGATCAAAATAATCACTTAAGAACATACTTGAATCCCAAAAGTGACTATAAAACCTTTAGAAAAATCATTTTCAAAATCTAGTATGCTTAAAAGTCCAAGGATGGCATAGTTTTTAAGAAAAACTGTTTGAAGCAATGAGGGTATATTAAAAAGGCAAAAGTTTGCTTGAAAAAGATGCAAAGGTAGCTTAAAAAGGTTTCTCCTACATAGCAATGCAAAAAGCAAAGAGAAGGGTAACAGTGCACAGCAAAAGAGGCCAAGTCGCAACCTGAAGACACTGAGGTCACAACCTAGGTACATAAAGACACAAAGTTAGGAAAGGGGGTTGAGGTCACAACTTAAAATTAGTAAGGTCGTGACCTGAAATCATAGAGAGACCTCTCTTGCTAAAGCCACTCCTCAAGTCGCGAATTAAAGCAGTGAGGTCGGGACCTGAAGTCACAGAAACTACCAACAAAATTTTTCAAAGCTTGGCCAACATTTAACAAGTAAAAACCCTTTTAGTGTAACATCTCGATTTTTGGGCCCTGAAGTACTAGAAATAGCCTGAATAAGATAGGCTACCAGACCCCTTTTTAGTAGAGGTCCTAAAGATGAGAAAGAAAGTTAAAGCAGTTTTAGGGACTAAACTGCAAAGTGAATGTTTTAAGGGGCTAAAGGGTAATCAAAGTTAGAGGCTCCAGTAAAGTCTCAAAGGCCCAGAAAGAGAAAAGAGGCTAGATACAGACCAAAGGTTAAGTTAGAAGCCTCAAAGAGATTGTTTTATGAGGTTGAGCCTAAGCAGGGGTAAAACCGTAAATTCAGAAAGTTACGGCCATCAGGGGTAAAAATGGAAAGTACTTAGAAAATTCTAAGAAAATCCCAGAAAATGGGAAATAATATTCTAAGACTCTTTTGTGAAGAGAGATGATGAAAATACCCCTGAGGTAACTTAAAAGGAATTTACAAGTTTATGGCTCAATTTGAGATGTAGAGGTAGATTTAATTGTTTGAGTCATAAGAAAGCCTCAAAAAATTATGGTAAAATGGGGATGTATGATCTAAGAGACCGTAGAAAATTATAAAATTAGTCTCATCCCTAGAAGACAAGCAAAATGGCTTTAAGAATACTTAAAAGCCAGTTGTGCCCAAAAAAGGCATTTTAAAGAATGATTTTTAAGTGGGGCTATAGGTTGAGTTATGACCTGAGAAAATTCACAGATTTTCTCTAGAATAGGAGGAATTTTATGATATTTTTGGATGAATTTTTGGAGCTCTGGATTGAATAAAATGCTCTAGTCAAATATTAAATAATTTTGTCCCCTAAATAGGAGACAAAACCAAAGAAAATATCTAAGAGCCATCATGACGATGCTGAGTCAGCGTGCTGAGTCATCAAACGTAATCATGACACCGACGAGTCAGCGTGCTGAGTCATCAAGCGTAATCATGACACCTACGAGTCATCATGCTGAGTCACCAGAAGATATTTATGGACAGCATAAAAATCAGAACGCAGTATGGGAATATTTTAGACAATCTTTTGTCTACCCATTATAGCGAAATCTCTACTGCATGACTCAGTAAGGTTAAGTAGCCTGTCAGTAGAGCTAATTATTTTCATCTATGCTCCTTTAAGGTGGCACCATATATGTACTTAATTAAGATGAGAAAATAGTGTCAGAACATGTCCTGGTGGTACAGGGTAAGTCAGGACCCGAAAAGTATCTGATATGGTGCAGGATTGGCTTGATAGGTGGAGAAATAATTAAGGAGATATTTTTGCACGAATTTCCATTTATTTTCTCCCTATTTTAATGCCATAAATGATGAAAGGACATAAAGTGACAAGTGTACGGTTAGATGAGAAAAAGAAAATATTACGTGTACGGCTAGATGGAAGACACGTGTACGGTCGGATGCAAGGCACGTGTGCGGTCGGATTAAAGACATGTGGCTTGATGATGTAAGCATGATGTCATCATGATGAGGTAAGCATGATGTCATAGGACACTTGTCACCGTAAGATCAAAAGAGAAAATGGACGGTCCAGATCGAGCCACGTATTTTTAAGATCAACGGTCCAGATTCGGTCTGTTTTTCTATAAATACCCCCTCCCCTCCCTACCATTTCGTCCAAGCATAAGGAATCCATGGGGAAGCTCTTGCAAAATGGTTTCTAGAGAGAGAAAGAAGAGGGAGAAAGAAAGGCCAAGTGGTTCCAAGCCAGATCAAACTCTAAAACACGGTATGTGGTGGTTATAGCACCTGATTTTATGCCTATTTCGGATTAGTTACTGTGCGTATCTGATTCTGAAATTTTGCATGCTTAAAGTACACTCTATGAGCTTTAAATCCATAGGTAGAACACTTCATTTGGATATGTGTACGATTTATGGTGATTTTTCAAAGTTAGGGTTTGAAATCTGGAAACAGTGTTGAACTTTTGGAAGAGTTTCGAGTTCCGTACAGTTCCGGTACTGTTAGGCGTAGAATTGGATCCTGAAACTATTTTTCCCTTAAATTTAACTTAAGGATCTTTCAGTGAGACTTGGAAGCACTCAATTTGGAGTTTTCTAGAATTAATTATGAATTTTCAAAGTTGAGCAAAAATTCTGGAAATTCTGCGTGAACAGTACCCGCGAAGCAAAATTTCCAGATTTGGTATTCTTGAATCTAAGGCCATCTAAAGTGGTCCTAATTGACAAGAAATGGATCTTAAGGATGGGAAATGATAAGATTTATGTTAGAAAAGTTGGAAAGAAAACCCTAAGACTAAGAGAAAGGGTTGAGGTTCAAGAAAGCTAGTCTTGAACTTTATGTAATCTAGTAGTCCTAATGGATTGTATGATCAATGTGACTATGTTTAGGACCTTTGGAACATCCAAGAGGATGTTTGGTGATGTTGACGGAATGTCCACATGGTTGGAAAGGCAAGGAAACCAAAGGAAAAGCAAGGGGAAAGCCATGTTACAAGGTAGTGAACTTACCTATACTGTGTGCTTGATATGTATGCTTGCATGATGTGATTGTGTTGCCATGATGTGACTAAGCTATGATGAAATGTTTGCAAAGTTATGTTTGCAAGTTTATGTTATGTTTTGCCTTGGCAATATGTTATGGAAGCATGAAATGCTTTAGCTTACTTTCCATGGCATTCATGTGTTAATGTTATAACATGTCATGCATGTGCATTATGTCTTGCATGCTTATGGGTAGTGTTTGCTACTGAGATTCTCCCGAATCTCACCCCTCCCTAACCAACCATTTAGGTCAATCAATGACAGGCAATAATGGCATGAGAAGCAAGGAGAAGTAAGCGGAGAATTATTCTTGTTAATGGATGAGACTGTTAATAAATGTATAATTCTACTATTTTGTGAATTATGTTATGGATGCCAATGATGCCATGTATTTGGTTATAATATTTATGGCATGAATGAAAGTGTATGAGCATGAACGGGAAAGAGTAAGGCCATGTCATGTATGCCAAAGAAATAAAAAGAATTAAAGAGATGTTAAGGGATAAAACGTAAGTCCTGGAGCAGTGAATTTGTAGCTCAGTTTGACCTATCAAACGAGTGAGTTAGGTCATAAGATTTGGCAAGCAAAGAGATCTGATGTTTCTATTTAAAATGAGGGGTAGTTTGCCTGATTCCGATAACCGAGCAGAAAGTTATGCCTTTCCAAAGTTAGGCAAAAATACAGTAAAATCCGAAAATGACCAAATGAACAGTAAATTTTTCAAAGGAAATTGAGCTCGAATTTCAAGGCAATCAGTTCAGAAACTATTTTTCCTCAAAATTTTATCCAAAGAGCTTTCTGTAGAACTTGGAATCACTCAATTTCAATTTTTCTATAATTAGTTATGAATTTTTTTAAGTTTGTCACATTTTAAGGTGACAATGAATAGTAACCCGTAAATGAAAATTTTTGAACTTGATTTTTCATCAATTGTAGCCTTCAAAAGTGATTCCAAATGCTTCCGCAAGAAAAGTTAATTGATTTAAACATGAGGCGTTACATTTAACAAGCATCAAAATGGATAGAAGTGATCCAATTCATGGTAATTCACCATCCACAATCAATTCAAAGCCAAATAATGATGATGAAAGATTGGATTTTTTTTTGCCAATTAACCAACAATTAAAGAATTGAAGCAATATTGGGAAACAGCAAAGCGAGGTGAAATCCTCCCCCCACACTTAAACTTGATAGTGTCCCCACTGTTAAAAAGGGAAGAAATAAGAAAAGTAGCAACCGCAAATAAGAACACAGTAAACCAACCATTCATTGCAGAAAAGTATAAAAAAAAAATCAAAGTGTAGCTTTTAAGTACTGAGTTCGCAGGTCAGAGCAAAAAAATGAAAAGAAAAACACAGAAACAAAACAAAAAAAAAAAAGGCTTCCAGTAACAAAGCTTTCAATCCTCCTTCGCTTTTCTTTCCTCTTCTGCCTCGACATCTTCCCCTGCTTGGACATTGGCTTCTCCCATCTCAGCTGTCACATCCAGTAATATGGCATTTAGGAATAGGAATATTTTTAAATATTTAAGGGTCAAAAATGAGAAGGAGAAATAGAAGAATTTTGGTGGAAAATAATTATTATAGTTTTCTAAGCCAATTATGAAAAGTTTGACTAATTAAGGAAAATTGGTCAAGAATGATTATGGAAAAATATTCCCAAGCCTCAGAAAATTAAGAAAAAATAAGGATGATATCCTTTGAGAATTATATGAGATTATAAAATTGGTTTTATGACCAAATTGCCCTTAGAGAAGTTACAAAGGAATTTAAGGGCGATTTAAGCTAGTTTAAGGTCTTTTATTTGGAAAATTCTAAATAAATATTCTTAAGGAGATTAAAATCCCAAGAAAATTCCTATCACATCCCAAGGAATTATAAGAGATTATGGAATTAAAAGAAGACCCTCAAGTATCCAAGATTTTTCCTAATTCCTCTGAAAAGTGGAAAAATCACTAAAGAGAAGGAAATTAGTTTTCCTTTTATTTAATTATTGGGAAATTAAATTTGAGACAAAGAGGGCAATTTGGGAAGATAAAAATGAGGAGAATAATTTATGGATCTGAAAGAAAATAATTACAGAGGCCAAAGCACTGTAATTATAGAAAAGAAGTTAAACTCGGAGTCAAAGTGCACCGATAAAGCAAGACTAGAGTCTTGCAATTCAAATAGTTCACATTTAGCCATGTGTCAAGCCCCTAATGGAGAGGATTTAAAGCTTTCCAAGTGTCAAGTCTCAAGTAGAGGAGAGTTTGACTTTTAAAAATTAATTACAATTGGAATTAAGTAATTAAGAGGGAAATTTCAAGAAGGAGTAGGCTTTTGACACTTGGCTTCTCATTAATGCTAGTAGGTGAGATATTTTGTACACATTAAATGAGTAATCCTCACCCTAAATCAGATTCTAATTTCGTCCAAGAGCAAACCAAGAGAGAAAAGAGAGAGTTCAAGGAGAAATCAAGAGAAAAGGCACCAACTTTGATCATCCAACCAAGATCCAAGGTTAGATTTTGGTTTTAAGTTGTTCCTTGCCTTGTTTGCTTGAGTTTTATGGTTGAAATTTCTGGTTTTCTTCCTTCTTTGGTGCTGGCCAAGATGTATAATAAGTAAGGGAGGAAGTTTTATGGTTTAATCTTGCTAGAACACTTCAAAGCATGTTAGATCCTAGTGGTTACAAGAGTTTATAGGTTGATTTTGAAGTGTTTTCTTTATTATGTTGCATGAGAAATTTTTTAGCCAAAGCAAGCTCTAGACCCTAGGATTTGTTTTTCAAAGTTTTGAGGCTTCCATTATGTTCAAAATGAAAAATGGTGTAGAGTAAACCTAAAGAACAAGTGTTGGAAGCCATAGAATCAAAGTTGCAATTTTTGGATTTTGAACCCTAATGGTTCAGCCAAGCTGAAACTGAAAGAAGGGATTTTATTTTGTTAAATCTAAGTAGATATTTAGAATCTACATGAAAAATCATGTAGGAATGAGTCAAGAGGGAATTTTTAGGGTTTAAGGAAACAGACTCTAAAATTAAAGAACAAAGGTGGATGCTTTAAGGGACAAAGGATGCCCTTGATTTATGTTGTTGATTTTTATGAGGAATGGTTGATGATTTTTTCTATCCTTTTTGTGGATTTCCATGTTAGAGTTTAGTATTTGTGGAAGCAAGAAATAAGAACAAGAAAATCAAAGAACATTGGATTAAGGTAGTAAGATTTAATTAACCTTAATGTTGAGTGTTGCATTGATTACTATGCAATTTCATGTGCTATTATGTGGTTGAACTAAATGATGATGATGATGATTGTGTAGCTATACTCCTTGCTTTATGTGCCTTGGCTATTGCATGTTAGAGTGCTACGTGTATGAGGTAAAGTAGTTCCCTATTAATAGCAAAAGGATGGAATGCTTGTAATTGATGCATATTAATGTTTTGGTTGATTGATCTTGCTACTGGGATTTCTTAAAATCTCATCCTCCAAATACAATCTAACATTTTAGGGCCTGAAACTCCCAAGAGCAAGCTGCAGATTGGAGGCCAAATTATGGTGTCACACCATAAAAATTCGTGGACTTTTGGTTATGTAAATATTCAGCTGGACAGTGCTGTAATCCCTAAGCAGGACGTCAGTTTAGAGCCACGTTTTATTAAGTTACCGAGTGAATTTCTGCACAAAATTTAGTATGCTTAAATTTGACATCATGAGCTTCAAATTGATAGGAAGCACATTAAAAATGGCCAACTACACTATTTTTACTGATTTTTCAAAGTTAAGGTTTAGAATATGGAAAAAGGATTTTTGCAAAATGGACAGAGGTGAATTTCACAAAAACCTGACACTTTTTCAAATTAAATTGGTTCATAGGATTATTTTTCCATGAAATAGAATTCAAATATATTTTTAAATAATTTTGAACCACTCCATTTTGATTTTTCTAAATTAAGTTATGAATTTTTGAAGTTGGGCCAGAAAACTGGATTTTTACTCGATGAACAGTAAAAATCTGAAAATCAGCGTTTTTCATGAATTTTTAGCCCAAGACCATCCAATGTGGTCTAAAATAGTTTTAATTAAATCCTAAGTGGATCTGATAGTAAGGTGCGACATCAGCATCAGTAGGAGGAGGAGCAGCAAGACCAGAAAATTGCCTCGGATCCTCAGTTAAAAAAAGCTTGTAGCAGGAATCATGTTCTCCCAGAAAGCCCGTTCATACTCTTAGGGAAAGTTGACCTTAAGAACCCTGGCCATCTCCAACATCAGAGGATCCATAAAGCTCTGCCTTCTAAACTCGCAAGACATAGAGATAGCTTTGTATGCATCAAACTCCTCACTTAGGTTTGTCACTTGTTGACTGAGTTCAGTTATCTGATCACTCAAGGAAGCAAGGTTGAAACTATAGCCACCCTCAGCTGCCTCCTCTTTTGGTTCTTCCCCAATTACCCTTTTTCCTCTCTTCCTTTCTTTGTTGGTTTTGGAGGTGGCATCGCACCTGGTTGTGATAGGGTCCAAGAGAGAGTCAGACTTGCGCGCTGCTATCCCATGTGTTGCACATAGATCGCTAATCAAGTATGGAAATACCATAAGAGTTCAGACATTGTTGACACAGTGATCAATCTAGTCCAGGACAATAATAGGAATGTTAACCGGCTACATGGTCATTAAGAGGTGTAGAAGGAGTACGCGCCCTCTTCAGAAACATCAAAAATATAGGCTGATGGCATCATGTTATAAACCATAAAGTTCAACCAAATCCTGGTTTCATCATTCATGTGCTTGTGCTTAAAGACTTTCCCCCCACTTTCCTTTATAGTCCACCCAGCTCCCCTTGTCTCGATGGCTTGGAAAACCTCTTGCTAGGGAACTTCAGTAAGTCTAATCTTCCATCATTGATACTCGTAAACAGGGACATCGGGAAACTTGTAGAACTTCTCAATAGCCTCCCAGGTTAAAAAACATTCACTGCCTCTGCAAGTGATCCCCTTATGTCCATCCATGGTAGAGCAAGTATAGAACTCTCTCACCAACATTAGATTGGCCTTGTTCCTCTTCTTCATAAGTTCCTTAAGGCCCTTTTGTTTGGCAAGCTTATAAAATTTGTACTGCTTAGTTTCTAAAAAAAAAAATGCTCTTAAACTACCCCCTATTGGCAAATAATTCCACAGTCCTTCCTTGAAAGCCTGGTCTCCTCATGAGGGTGAAGCTTCTTCGAGCCTGAAGACTCAAGATTTTTGGTGCGAGGCATTTGAGCACAAAGCAAACAACAATAAACAACCAAAGTAAACACACAAAACAAACAACCCTAGAAAATAAACTAAAAACTACATTAGGCCTAGAAACCAAGCACTCCCCCACACTAGGCTTATAGTTACCCCTTGCTAGACTCACTTAAGCAAAACAGTTGAAGATTTTGAATTGGGACACTTGCATTTTAAAACCATTGGGGAAATCATGAGAAAAACCAAGTATTCATAATTTTCAATTGCCCAAAATCCATTTCTTGTAAATCCTTAATATGTAAAGTCAAAATCTATTGAGAAATTGTAGTTTCGAAACAATAAAGGTGAATCAAAGGTTTAAAACCTCCTCTGTGAGCTCAGTTCATGACTTGAACAGACAGAGGAAAATTTTTGAATTCAGAAAGATTCGAGGTCGCGACCTGAACCCAGAAAATTCAAAAAACACAGCACAAACCAGTTTGCTCAAAAACCAAATCTTTTACGAAAAATGCAATCCCAAGCAGTCCAAAAACCAGTTAAATAACATTTTCAACATCCGGCAATACTCCACTCAACCAAAATGAAAGCCCTAACAAAAACAACACTACCTACCCCTAAAAAAATGGAGAAAACTAAACCAGGAAGAATAGAAAAAACTAAAAATGAAAAGAAAAGATTAAACAGACCATGAGAGAGCGGAAGGATGGAAGAACTAAAGGCCAAGTGTGGAGAGGAGGCTTGTCCACGAACTGCAGGAGGTGGATTTCAGAGTGGAGGCACTCAAAAATTGCAGAAACTGAAGAATAGAAACAACTAAATGGTTGGGGAGGGAGCAAACTGTTAAAAAGGGCTGAGCAGTTGCGACTTTAGAGGGAATTTGAAAAGATGCGGCTGTTGAAGAATCCAAGATTGGAGAGTCGCGACTTGGGCAGAGGAATAGCCATGGGGGAAAGGAGGGGTTAAGTGTGGTTTTACAAAGGAAGGCCTAGGGTTTTAAGTCTTGGAAAGAATAGAACTTGAATTCAAGATAGGTTCAAGGGCAAAATGGTAATTAGGGTGGAAATAAGTAGGGGTAAAGAGGTGAACTCGAAGAAAAACTCTGACTTCTCATGTCAGGTCGTGACCTGATGTAAGTGAGGTCGCGACTTCACCAGAGAGAGGGGGATTTAGGGTTTTAGAAGGGCTCTAGGTCACGAACTGAATTAGCAAGGTCGCGACCTAAACTCACAGAGAGCCTTTACCCAAAGTCTTCCTCAAGTCGCGACCATAGATAGGGAAGTCGTGACTTAAACACATAGAGAGCTCCCAAACTCAGACTAACCCCCAAGTCGCGACCTGAAAACATTAGAGTTGTGACCTGAGTACACAGAGAGGCTCTAACACTCTAGACCCTGAAAAACTTCAAACCTAAGTCTGTAAACTAAAATCACTTACCAAAATGCCTACCATAACAACCCAACTCAGCAATCCATCACCAGATTTTCAACAATTCAAAACAAAACTCCAAAAACAAGTGATGGAAGATTAGGAAAAACTTGAAAAATTTTGGTAAATTTTAGCAAGAAGTACCCATAACAAAGAATAACCTAACAACCAAAACATAAAACCACTTTTAAAACTCCCCCCTACACACTCAAAGCAATGCCCACATTGCGGCACATAGTCACACCAAATAAAAAGCCCAAACACAAAACAACGAAGGTGGAAGTTGTGAAGTTCAGTTCAAGACTAAAGCACAAACATCACGCTTCTAGAGAGAAGAAAAGAGCTAAGAATAAAGGTGTGTAAACTCAAGAATGCAAAGAAATGGTGGTGGTAACAGAATAGAAGCACAAATACAATCACATCAAAGTCAAAGCCAAGAGAGATTATTGAAATCAAACATAAAACAAACATAACAAATAGAATCTAAACTACTTCTAATAAGGACATCCCTTTCACAATCTCAAACAGTCATAGCAAGAGAATTTAGGCACAAGTAAATCGATGCGAACAGTAAGAGGTAAAGGAAAGGGATGACCTGGCCTTAAGAAGACGGTGTGAGCTCTTTGTAGGGCTTGAGGAGATGACCATTGCACTGAAACATTTTGCCTATGGCCTCCTCCTTAAGCTCTATCATCCCAAAGTTATGCACTTTCATCACAATGTAGGGTCTATCCTAGCTCGTCTTGAACGTACCCTTTTTGAATTTGAATCGAGCTTGATACCTCAACACCTTGTCACCCTCCTTAAACTTCTTTCTCAAGATGTTGGCATCACGGATAAGCTTGGTTTTTGCTTATAGATGTCTGAGCTGTTGTAGGCGTCTAATCATATTTCTTCAAGTTCTTGAATTTAAAGGAGTCAATTCAGGCCAGCTTCCTCCAAATCAGTATTGTAGCTCTTAACTGCCCAGTATGATCGATGCTCCAGCTCCATCAGAATGTGACAGGACTTACCATAGATAATCTGATATGGAGACATACCAATTGGGGTCTTATGGGCGGTGCGGTAGGCCCACTGTACATTGTCTAGTCTCAAGCTCTAGTATCTGTTGGAGGGCTTGACAATTTGTTCCATAATGTGTTTAGTCTCTCTATTCGATGCTTCAGCCAGGCTATTAGTTTGAGGATGATAAGGGGTGGACACTCTGTGGGAAACCCCATATTTTGCCAACAAGTTATTAAGTAACTTGTTGCAAAAGTGGGTTCCCTGATCACTGATTAGCACTTTAGGTACTCCAAATCTATTGAAGATGGTGGACTTTAGAAATTTAGAAACCGTAGGTTCATCATCTTTACGTGGGGGGATGGCTTCTACCTACCTAGATAGGTAATCTATAGCAAGAAGGATATAGGTGTAACCATGAGAGGGTGTTACCCAAGCATCAAAGATCTCACAGAATAAGATAGGTTGCTGTGGCATTTTGTTCCTTCTACTAACCCCCCAAACCATTGGTATTTATCACATGCCTTACAAAAAGTGAATGCGTTTCTAAATAAGGTAGGCCAGTAAAACCCTGCATCTAAAACCTTCCTAGCTATTTTTCTAGCACTAAAGTGCCTCCACATAAGGTATCATGGCAAGCCTCCAAAATGGCTCGAGCTTCTACTTCTAGAATGCACCGTCTAATCACTTGGTCAGAACATAACCTCCATAAGTACGGTGGATCCCAAATATAATAGGAAGCTTCGCTCCTAAGCTTTTGAGCTTGAAAGGTGGTCAAGTAAGAAGGGATTAAACCAGTAGCCATATAGTTAACTAAGTGAGCAAACCATGGTTGAGAAACAGACAATGCACGTAGAGATTGGTCAGGGAATGAATCACAAATAATATCAGAATTGAGTACTCCCTTGGTTTCTAAAGGTAGACTGCTCAGGTTGTTTGCCATATGGTTGACATTTCCAACTCTGTCTTTCACTTCTATGTCAAATTCCTGAAGTGATAACATCCACCTCAAGAGCCTCAGCTTTAATTGAGGTTTTTGGAAGAGGTACTTCACTGCTGTGTGATCTGTAAACACAACCACTATGGAATTTATTAGGTAGTGGTATGCATCTAGAGTTTTAGAGGCATAAGCAATCACTTTCGAAACAGAATTCTCCCTTTGACCTAACATTACCCCTACACTCGAGTTCAAAGCATCACAAGAAATTTCAAAAGGAAAATCCTAGTTAGGAGAGGTCAAAATAGGAGGAGTAACTAACCTATTTCTCAATTCATCAAAAGCAAGCTTACCTGTATGGTTAAATTGAAAATCAACATCTTTTTGCAGCAGTTTGGAAAGATGTAAAGTGATTTTACTAAAATCCTTGATGAACCTTCTATAGAACCCCACATGTCCCAAAAAGGACCTCAATTCTTTCAAGTTGGTAGGGTAGGGCAAAGAAGATATCACCTCTACCTTGGCTTGATCTACCTCAATTCCTTTTTTAGAGATTAAATGTCCGAGTATGATGCCTTGGTTAACCATGAAAAGACATTTTTCATAATTCAAAACCAGCTTCTTCTCAATATATCACGCTAAGATTTGGTCAAGACTTTTCAAGCAATCTTCAAAAGAATTCCCATATATAATAAAATCATCCATGAACACATCTATGCATTTTTCAATAAATTTAGTAAAAATGGATAGTATATAGTGTTGGAATGTGCCAGGAGCATTGTAAAAACCAAAAGGCATTCTTTTGTAAGCATAGGTTCCAAAGGGACAAGTGAAGGTGGTCTTGTCTTGGTCTCTAGGGTCTATAGGAATTTAGAAATATCCAAAGTATCCATCTAGAAAAGTAGTGACTCTTCCCCGCTAACCGTTCAAGCATTTGATCAATAAAGGGTAAGGGAAAATGGTCTTTCCTAGTAGCATCATTCAGCTTCCTATAATCAATACAAACTCTCTATGAGTTTTGCACCCTAGTTGGGATAAGTTCATTGTTCTCATTTTTAACTACACTGATCCCACTCTTCTTCAGCACGACTTGTACCGGTGAGACCCATTCACTATCAGAAATAGCATATATGATTCCAGCTCTCAAAAGTTTGTCTACTTACCATATCAGAAATTAAAGGATTCAACCTCCTCTGGCTTTGTTTAATTAGCTTGGAATCTTCAGTTAGTAAAATCCTATGGGTACACACAGTAGAGTCTATTCCCTTAATGTCAGCTAATTCCCAACCCAAAGCCTCCATATTTCTTCTAAGGACTCCCATTAAACTAGTTTCTTCATATTCAGTTAAAGAACTAGAAATAATGACAGGAGTTTATTCTTAGGCTCAAGATAAGCATATTAGAGGTTGGGAGGTAAATCTTTCAGTTCTAAAGTTGGGGGTTGAACAACAGAGGGAATTAGAGTAGAAACATTAGTAAAGTTAGAGAAACTCCCTTTTTAAGACCCTTGTGAAATACACCCGCCAACTTCACTTGGATCTACTATGCTTGCTTCAATCTTATCAGATATTGCACCAAGCCCAAGTTGGTTTTGTCACACCTTACTTATATAATATCTTAGAATCCATTTAGAATCCTTTTTTACCACATTGGATGGTCTTGAGCTCAAAATCTCCTTTAGGACGTTACTTTTCCGAAATTACTGTTCACTGTGTAAATTTCAGATTACAGGTCCAACTTTGAAAAATCATAACTAATTCTACAAAAATCATATGGAGGTGTTCTAAAATTCTACAAAAATCTCTTTCAATGCTCTTTAAGGAAAAAATATCCAATTGGACTTATTTTTCCCCAATTCATACAATTTAATCAATAAATATTACTGTTCATTTTGTAAAATCTAAAACTTCCAGATTCTGTGCCTAAACTTTGGAAATTCATATCTCCTTGTGTACACATCCAAAAGAGGTGATTTATCTCTCATTTTAAATCTTGGGATATGTACTATGAGTCTACAAACTCGTGACTTAACTCATTCGTTTGATAGGTCAAATGAAGCCCAAAACTAACTGCTGCAGGACTTATGTTTTATCCCTTAACTAACTTTTACATTAATTATTTTAATTTCTTTGACATGCACAACATGGGCTTACTCTTTCCCATTCATACTCATGCACTTTTATTCATTCCATAAATATTATAAACATACACATTGAATTGATGGCATTCATAACATAAATTTACAATATAGGAGAATTATACATTGAACATAATCTTAATCATTAACGTCAATACTTGTCCGCTTTCTTCTCCTTGCTTCTCATGCCAATAATACCCATTGATGATTGACCTAAATGGTTGGTTAGGGAGGGGTGCTATTTGAGGAAATCTCAGTAGCAAACAATACCATATTAATCATGCTAGATGGATGCTAATCACTGCACGTAACTTGTTTATTCTCTTGTTAATTAGTGACATATTAGCATGCTCAAAGCTAACTTCTTGATGCATGGCCATGGAGACATAATCTACTCATCATGAATAGCAATTACAGCAGCTAAAACATGTCACAATAACATTCAATAACATAGACATAATCTACAATTCCTTTAGAAGTCCTATGTGTTTAGGTGCTTCTTACAAGAAATCAAGTAAAAGAACATTCACAACAAGTTTACCAAACAAGTTCATAGCATCCTTCTCAAGTTGATCATTAGACAATTTTCTAGATACAAGAAATGAATTAGTAAATAGTAAATTAGAAATTTTTACCTCCTCTTTCTGCTTGATCAATTGGGAAGTTTACATTGAATCCCTGTTGCTTATAACTTCTATGTCCTCTTCTTGCACTTAGGAAGATCTAGCTTCTTCATAATCTCTAAAATATGTGTGAGATGCTCTCTTTTGCTACAAGAGTTCCCTTTCTCTTTTATTTTCAAATTGTGCAATGGGTGTAGCATCCTTTTCTGAACTAGCATTTGATTCCTTGTGATAGTGTTACACCTTACTACGTATCGTCTTAGGGTTCAGCTAAAACCATTTTAGACCACATTGGATGGTCTTGGGCTCCATTTTAACCCAAAAACAGTGATTTTTAGATTTTCGCTATTCATTAGGCAAAAATCCAGTTTTCTGGCTCAACTTCAAAAATTCATAACTTAATCTAGAAAAATTGAAATGGAGTGGTTCAAAATTCTATAAAAATCTCTTTCAATGCTCTTTTAAGAAAAGATAATCTTGTGAACCAATTCTATTTGAAAAGGTGTCAGATTTTTGTAAAAGTTACCTTTGTCAATTTGGTAAAAACCCTTTTTCCTCTAAACCTTAACTTTGAAAAATCATTAAAAATTATGTTGTTGGCCATTTTTAACGTGATCTATAATCATGCCAAATTTCGTGATTAAAATCATTCAGGAACTTAATCAAAATGTTGCTTACATAACCCAAAAGTCCACAAATTTTCATGGTTAGACACCATAATTTAACCTTCAATCTGCAGCTTGCTCTTGGATGTTTCAGGCCCTAAAATGCTAGATTGTATTTGGGGGATGAGATTTTATTGAAATCCCAATAGTAAATTAATCAACTATATCATCAACAAGCATCATTATTGTGCATAACTACATTAACTACTATTAGTGAACTAGCATGCTTATCATTTAGCAAACTCAATCATGTAAAGGCCAAAGCAAGAAAGTGCAAAGAGCAGCCATATCACAACCAAGAAAGTTCATCCACATAATAGCAATTAATCATGCAATAATCAACAATGCCAAGTTAATGTTAGTAGTTAGGTTCAACTTGCTACCTTGCTCTAAAGGCTTGAGCTTTCTTTATTTCTCTTCTTTTCCTTCACAAATGTCAAACCCTAGCATGGTAATCCACCAAAAAGAGTAGCAAGAGTCATCAACCAAACCAAGCAAAAACAAGAACACAACTTAAACATAACTCTTATTCCTTAAAACTTCCACCTTTGTTCTTTCATTTTTAAACTTTATTTTCTGTAAACCCTAAAATTCCTTCTTGACTTATTTCTATATGGTTTTTCATGTAGATTCCAAATATGTGCTTGGATTTAAGAAAATAAAACTCCTCCTTTTAGTTTTCTCTTGGCCGAACCTATAGGGTTCCTTAACCAAAAATTACAACTTTTATTTTTAATGCTTCCAACACTTGTTCTTTAGGTTTATCCTACACCATTTTTCATTTTGAGCACAATGGAAGCATTAAAACATTGAAAAACTCATCCCAGGGTCTATTTACTACCTTAGCCAAAATGAACCTTAAGCAAAACTGTAACACCTTATATTTATACCAATTAACTTGCCTTGCGGAAGCATTTGGAATCATTTTTAAAGACTACAAGTTATGAAAAATCAAGTTTGAAAATTTTCTTTTACGGATTACTATTCATTGTAACCCAAAAATGTGGCAAACTTCGAAAATTCATTGTAGAAAAATAGAAATCAAGTGATTCTAAGTTCTATGGAAAGCTCTTTGGATAAAATTTTGATAGAAAATAGTTTCTGGAGTGATTTTCTTAAAATTTGAGCCCAGTTTTTCTTGAAAAAAATACTGTTCATATGGTCATTTTTCCATTTTCCACTTATTTTAGCCCAACTTTAGAAGGGCATAACTTCTTGTGTGGTTATGAGATTCAGGTGAACCAACTCTCATCTTAAAGAGAAAAATCCCATCTATTTGCTCACCGAATCTCATGGCTATACTCAATCAATTGCTTAATTTGACTTTGGTCAAAGTTTAGGTCTATAATGTTGACTTTTATCCCCCTTGGAAGGATAAATTGTCTTACTTGACCAAGTACTTGCATACTAATTCTCCTACCATATAATCATGCATATTGGACAACACTAGCATGCTTTCACATATTAACACATAAGCTAGCATATATCCATAACTTAAAACCTTAAAGCATACTCTTAATTACATTCATCCAACATAAGGTTTTTCTTCATCTCTTCTTTCTTCTTCTTGAAAAAACTTAATTCTACATTATAGCTACCCTCTTTTCCTTTGCTCTTGGAGGTTGAAGGCCCTAGGGTTTGTTAAGTATGGGGATAAGATTCTTGGGGAATCTTAGTAGCATATTGCATACATTACTATGGTTACACATCACAATGTAATTCAAGCTACATGCATACATACATACTTGAATATTATGTACTTGCCATGGAAAAAACATAACATCATAACATAACATATCATCTCAACCTTGCATAAACCAAGGTATACATGCATGGAGGCATCATGGCATAACATCATAACATATAGCAATGAACATACAATGTATAGTAACTCTAACAAGCAATGGAATGCAAAAGCTACCTTGTTGGCTTTCCTTCCTCTTGAACTCTTTTCTCTTGACTAGATCTTTGCCCCTTTGTTGTGTATAGCCTATTAGGCAACCAATGACACAACATTAAGCATTATTTCAACTCCATAACTTAACATAACCCCTTAAACCCCTTTTTTTCTTGACTTTTAGGGTTTATTTTTCTAGCTTTGGTTCTTGAACTTTCTTGGGCCTTTCCTCCATAATTTTCCATGTAGAATCCATTTATCATATTAGTTTTATGAAAATCCAATCCCTTCCCATTGAACTTGACTTGGTCGAACCATAGGGATAAAAAGGTTCAAAATTTTCATTTCAATTTTTAATGCTTCCAACATCCCTTTCTTGGTATATACCTACACTAAATCATCATTTAAACTCATTGGAAGCATCAAATTGAATTGAAACATCTTCCCTCCTACATTTCTCAATTTGGCCGAACCATATATATAATTATAGGGAAAAGGATTCTCAACAAACTAACATGTAATCACTTAATCTTTAACCTTTAACCATGCTTAATCTTAACCATACTTCATCTAAACCATTCCCTATCATTTTGATAAAATTTGGGCAGCACTTCCCCTTAGGAAAATGACTTTCCATCATCATTAAAATAGCACAAAACCCACATATCATTATTATACTTGAAATAGGAGAGTTGTAAAACTTACCTTGCTTCCAAATGACTTTCTCTCACTAGAAATCTCTCTTTCTCTCTCTAAACGAAAATTTGCAAGAGGTTTCCTACTTCAAAGGCTTCACACACAAAATGAATGTGGGAGGGGGGGATTTTAGGCTTCCTTTTTTCATTAATTCCACATTTGCCCTTCTTGTATAAGACTTAATCTTAGCCCTCCAATTCTTAACCTCTTTCCCACATGTACAAATCTTAGGCTATGTGCTTAATATGTTTGAACACTTGGATGGTGAGTCATTAGGGCTTATGTCATCTTTCTTATCCATTAAGATTAATTAGGCTTTAACCAAGGTTAACTCTCTTAATTCCTTGATTAACTTGGCTAATTACCCTTCTAGAAACTTTTGACTTTTCAAGATAGATGGTTAAATCCTAGCCATCCAATGAACCATGTTTGCCACGTGTCATGATCCTACGGAAGATGACTTAACCATAATCATTTTACTTATCCCTAATTAAATTTTAATCTAACTTGATTTAGTATTTTCTTTTCCTTTTTCTTTTATTTTCTTTTTTCCTTTCTTGGCCAATTTGAGCGTGACATGTGTCCTTGACATTCAGTCAGAAATTTTACTACCCGGTTATCCTGACAGTCTACTGAATCGTAATATAATATTGGTTTATTTTATCTGATAGCCGAAAAAATTCTAGTATCTCAGAATTCTTATATTAGATCACCATTAATTATATCTCAGTAAAGGGAACTTCCTTGATTATTTCATAATTTTTTCTCCCCTATAAACTCTTTAAATTGCCGTTTCTCTGTAAAACAGACATCTACCAATATTAATTTAGCTTTAAATTCAATTAAAGCTAACATCTCCTCATCATTTAGGGTTGGAAATAATTTTATAAATCTCCATAATTCCTAAATGAATTTCTTTTAATTTTTCATAATTTTCTGAGTCTCTAGGTATTTTAATAATTGATATTGGCCCAATAAAGGCACATATATGGCGCCACCTAAAGGAGCAAAGGGGAAAAAATAGTCAGCATTATTGACCTATTAGTCAACCTTATTGAGTCATATAGTAAATTTTGCTTTAACAGGTGTAGATAGGGAACTGTCTAACACTTACCCGTATTGCATTCTATTTTTCTAATTTTTCTACTGCCTAATAAAATTCTTCTGGTGACTTATATGATGACTCATCACCCTTATAAATGAAGCACACATGGAAAGAAAAAGAGAATTCAAGTTGAACTTGTCTTCCTCAAAATATCTGAGATATTTCTAACTTTGTCTCCTAATTAAGGGACATTAATTATTTAACATTTAACTAGAGCATTTTATCCAATCCTGAACTCTAAAAATTTATTTATTTATACCATAAAATTTGTCTAATTCTGTAGAAAATTTATGAATTTTCTCATATCATAACTCAGACCATAAGTATTTCTTTTTAAATTTCCCATAACAAACCCATAAACTGCAGTTCTGGCCTTAAAAATGTTAAAGCCATTCTGCTGGCCTTCTAGAATTGAGACTAATTTTATAATTCTATAGCCTCTTAGATCATACATCCCCATTTTACTATAATTTCTGAGGTTTTCTTATGACTCAAACAATTAAATCTACCTCTACATCTCAAACTGAGCCATAAACTTATAATTCCTTTTAAGTCAACTCAAGGGCATTTTCATCATTTCTCCTCATATTTAGGCCTTAAAATGTTATTTCCATTTTCTGGAATTTTCTAGAATTTTTGGGTATTACTTCCATTTTTACCCATTCCTGGCCTGAAACTTTTCAAAATTACAGTTTTGCCCCTGGTCAAGTAAACCTCATAAGTCACCCTATTATGGCCTCTATGATAACCTTTGGTCTGAACTAACCTCTTTTCCCATTTCTAGGCCTTGAGACTTCACTGGAGCCTCTAACTTTCTTTATATTTTAGTCCCTAGAACTTTCTCTATTTATAGTTTAGTCCCGGAAACCCTTCAACATTCCTTTTACATTTCTGGAACTCCTGCTCATAGGGATTTAGTAGCCTACCTATTTTAGGCTAATCCGTGTATTCTTAGTCCCAAACTTGGGGTGTGATAGAAACAACAAGAAAAACACTTCAAAAACAATCTACAACTACTTGTAACCACTATGAACTATCATGCTTTGAAGTGTTCTAGCAAGTTTGACCAACAAAACTTCTTCCCCTGCATAAATCAGTTTGTCTGGCACCCAATAAGGAGGAGAAACAGAATTTTCAACCACACAAAGCAAGAAAATAAGACAAGGATCCATTTAGAACCAAGAACTAACCTTGATTCTCACTTGTATACTCAAAGTTGATGCCTTTTTCTTTAGTTTCTCCTTGAACTCTCTCTTTCCCTCTTGGTTCCCTCTTGGCCAAATTGAAGATCTGAAATTAGGGGGAGGAGTGCTTGTTTAATGAACCAAAATATCCTTACTGCCATCATAAATGCAAATCCAAGTGTCATTAACCACCTTTTAATCTTGCTTTCTCTTTCATAATTAACTAACTCCAAATGAAATTAATTACCAAAAGTCAAAATCCTCTCCATTTGAGGAGTGATACTTGGCAAGTTCAAATCCTCTCCATTAGGGGCTTGACACATGGCTAAATGTGAGCCATTTGAATTGCAAGACTCTAGTCTTGCTTTATCGGTGTAATTTGACTCCAGGTTTAATTCTTTTTCTATAGTTACAATATTCTAACCTCTGTAATTATTTTTTGTCAGATTTATAATTTATTCTCCTTATTTTTATCTTTCGAAATTGCTCTCTTTGTGTAACATCCAAACTTTTAGGCCTAGAAGTACCACAAATAGCCTAAATTGGATAGGCTACTAGACCCCTTTTGAGCAGAAGTCCCAAAGATGAAAAAGGAAGGCAAAGCAGTTTCAGGGACTAAACTGCAAAATAAAAGTTTTAAGGGGCTAAAGTGTAATCAAAGTTAGAGGCTCCAGTAAAGTCTCGAAGGCCCAGAGA